>NC_056481.1:26298380-26598380 GCF_008729295.1 Plectropomus leopardus | reverse complement strand
AGATCAAGGTGTATATGGTGAATATTGGGGATGAAATGGGGAATATTCATGTTTTAACTTTTTATAATGTTAAAAAAAGGAGGTAGGATTTGATTAAATCATATCTTACCTTATCGCATATCTTAATTTGCTCTTGTTATTTTTTATTATTTGGCACATCTGTCAGTCCGTCCATCCATCCATTCTTGTGAATTTTTTTTTTCTTTCAAATTTGGCACAAACGTTCACCTGGACTCAAGGATGAACTAATAAGATTTTGGTGGTCAAAGGTCAAGGTCACTGTGACATTGTATCCGTCTGTTTCTTGTAAACGCGTTATCTCATGAGCATCTCTCAACTGCCAGTTTTTGGTTTATATGACATCACAGTATTCTGTTTATTGAGGGTTGTGTTCTTGTGTGTATATTTCCTCCTTGTAGAAAGTCGGCGGTGGCATGCGACCATGGAAACGCGTCTTCTCAGTGCTCCGCTCCCATTCGCTCTTCCTGTACAAGGACAAGCGAGAGGCCGTCCTTCACGGCGCAGGGGCGGGGCCCAGTCAGGACGAACACCCTCCAATCAGCATCCGCGGCTGCCTGATCGATATCGCCTACAGCGAGACCAAACGCAAGCACACCCTGCGGCTGACCACGCAGGACTTCTGCGAGTACCTGCTGCAGGCCGAGGACAGGGACGACATGCTGGCCTGGATCAGGGTCATAAGGGAGAACAGCAAGACCGACAATGAGGTCAGATCTCTGGACCTGGTTAATCTTGTGGAATTTACACAAACTCACACATACTCAACAAATTTTTCCCCTCTGTGTGCTGCAGGAGATTGGTTTCTCCAGACAAGCTCTCATCAACAAGAAGCTGAACGACTACAGAAAGCACAGGTCAGCACGCAGGAGTATATTTAGCAAAAAGCCTCTGCTTGGTCACAACTGTCCCTTATCCTTTGTGTAATTAGGAGTCACTGTGGCTCCAGGCTGGGAGCCTGTCACACACAATAACTCTGAATGCAGCTTCCAAAAACCAACAATGAAAGGGCTTCCATCTTGTTTTTAACATAAAACTGAGGTCATCATGAGATTTTTAAGAAAGGTATTAACCCTCTGAAACCTGGATCACTTTTTTGTGCTGCATTCAGATGGCTTTCTCAACTATTCAAACCTTTGGACCCTGAGCAAATTGGTTTGATTTCTTTGAAAAACATGGGAAAAGGCAATGAGCAACTTGGCAAAAAATGTCTTGTAAACTTAAAGAAATTAGTAGATATGTGAAAATGATTTTTTTAACAAGCTAGGGAATAATTCAGAGAGAACTAAATCTAAGATTATCATAATTATATCTTTTAAAATTATTTTTATAGAAATATTATTTTTTTAGGCTTTTTACATCCTTCTCTTTGTTTGTTCTATTTGCTTTTTTACTTTTACTTATTTTTTTTCACTTTGGTAAATAGTTTTCTGGTGTTTTTGTTATGCAAACTCATCGCTAATTTCTGGGTCATTTCTTCTTGAGTTGCTCATTGCCCTCTTCCCCATTATTTGAGAGAAATCAAGCCAATATGGCCAAGTTTCAAAGGGTTAAGACCTGAAAGACCCTCATATTTATGGAAATCCTTACTAACTCTAACTGCGCTTTATTTTCTCCTCTCCTGTGTCTGTTTCTCTCACTCTGTGCAGCCTGACAGGTAGTAAGCCTGACACGTCTCCCAGAGCCCATCGCATGATGCCTCCCTTCCTGCTGGCCAAGACTGACAACATTTCAGTGAACCGAGCCTCCAAAACCGGTGGGTACAAACACGACTCTGCTCTGTATTCCGTAACTGCTGATCAAACATAGGATGTGAGACTTTAACATTTGGTTCTTAAGCCATGCTAGCAGTGTTGCTCTAAGAAGGGAGGTCCTGATCAAGTTTGTTTGCTCTCCATCCTGGTCCAAGTCATTTGATACTGAGTGTTTGCCAGTATTGAGTTCTGATCTGATACTTGTATTCATTATACATGAAGGCCTATGTGAAGTTGCTTGTATCATGTGGAAATTAGACTACTTATGGAAGTACTTTTTGAGATAAGCATCACATTGTTTAATGAATCCATGTAAAAATGTCCTGGAACAGTACAGACCAGAGACTGAGCTCTGGTGGTGCGTGCTGTGCACTACATACAATGACTTTAATAGAAAGAGGAGCACCTGTATTTATGACGGTATTGAAAAACATACCTTTGGGATTTTTAAACACTCTGATATACTGTAATACTGTGATCCCACCAAAGCTGAGTTGCAATATGCAACCAAGACACATGCTGTTCTCAAAACCAATGTTCCCAACACCTGTGTGTGATCACCTGTGTGTGAATTATGTGAGCTGCAAGTTATTTTTCTATGTTTATGTTTAGTAAATACCAAGTTTTTATGTGTGACCGTGTGTGTGTGTGTGTGTGTGTGTGTGTGTGTGTGTGTGTGTGTGTGTGTGTGCGCACGCACAGATGACAACAAGGCGTTGTGGGGCATTAACATCATGAAGAAGGCCAAGAAGACTGGCAGTCCAAAGGCTTTTGGTGTGCGACTGGAGGACTGTCAGCCTGCTGTTAACCACAAAGTAAGCCCTCAGTGCTTTATGATTCAAGACAAACAAATACACCAACATCAGCATCACAGCAGAATAATAATGTGAATGCTACTTGTCTAAAAGACCCATGTCATGTGTGGACAAAATGAAAGCTCTAAGTACACAGTTGATACTTCACATGTTAGAAATACTGAATGATGAACTTTGATAAGTGTAACAGAGGTTATAATTGACCCTTTATTCATTTTCACTTTGCATTAGTCTGCAGTTTATATTGTGTTTATTAACACTAGATAAAGTCTTTGTTTTCCTCACTTTTTTGGCTTTTCACCAATAACATAATATATATAAAGGAAGACTGGAATAATTTTGTAAGTAATAAAAAACAAGCATTGTTATCTGGGTCCTCTCTCACTTTCCACGTGGTCAGGCCACATCAGTTAACCCTTTGAAACCTGAGCAAATTGGCTTGACTTCTTTCAAAAGCATGATAAGAGGGAGATGCGTAACTTAAAATAAAATGCCAAAAGTTAAAATAACCCGAAAATAAGGAAAAAAGTAAAAGAAATTCAAAAAAAAAATTGTTTGCTTTTTTCTGTAACTTTACACAGAACACAAACAATTACAATTATAGTTTTCTGGACATTTTCCCTAGTTTTTGGGTTATATCTAATAATTGTCCCCAAGTTAATTTTCAGATAATTTCCTTGTCATCTTTTACACTTTTTTGCAGTTTGCTTGACATTTCTTGCCAAGTTGCTGTTTTTATAAGACATAAAACCAATTTTCAGTTTTAAATGCTAGTAAAAGACAACTGAACGCAGCACAAGAAATCCGATGTTGATCCAGGTGTTAAAGGGTTAAAGTATAATTTACAATGACACAAAGTGATATTAGTCTAAAATGAGATTTTTTTTTATAAAAGTAGTAAAAAGTTACTCTAAGTGACTGTGTTTCTTTTCTTTTTGTTCCCTTTCAAACACTGCCCTTTTGCTGCCTCTTCTCTTCTATTCTTATCTTCATCCCTCTGTTCTTTCTCCATCTCCCCCGTCTCTTCTTCCTTCTCTTTCACCAAATTTAATTTCTCCTCCTGTTTTTCCACCAATTTCCCCTTACTTATCCTCTGTGCCTCCCCCTCTCCATCTCCCTCCATCTCTGCCCAGTTTGTCCCTCTGATTGTGGAGATGTGCTGTGGCGTGGTGGAGGAGACGGGTTTGGATTACACCGGCATCTACCGGGTCCCAGGGAACAACGCCATGGTGTCCAACCTGCAGGAGCATCTTAACAAGGGCCTGGACATCAACACAGCTGAGGAGGTGTGCAGGACACATGGGAAAATACCTGCATACTTTATATGTCACAGAATTTTTAATTTATTTAGATTTTTAAACCTGTTTTGTACGATAAATGAAAATAAAACGTAGATATTTAAGAATAAAGTCATGATATTATGAGAATAAAGTCGCATTTCCAAGAAAAAAGTTGTAATATTACGAGATTAAACTCTTAAATTTACGAGACAAAGAGCTGCAATATTACGAGATGAAACTCGTAAATTTATGAGAAAAAGAGAAGAAAAAAAAGAGAACAAAATTATGATAATAAACTCATAAATTTACAAGAAAAAACAGTTTCAATATTACAAGATTAAACTCGTAAAGTTAATCGGGAAAAAAATCAAAAATTTATAGGATTAAACTCATAAAATTACGAGAAAAAAAGTTGCAAAATTATAGGATTATACTTGTAGATTTGAGGAGGAAAAAAGTCAGAATAAAATTAAATTAAACTCTGGTATAAAAAGCAACAAAGTATGAATAAACGATCAGAGGTGATGGATGAATGGTCAAAATTGTGAGATAAAATGTTAAAAATATTACATAAAAAGTGGAAATTATGGCCCAGGGATTTTAACACATTACTCAACTCTCCAGTCTTAATTTGTGACTTTATTTTTAAAAAAATCTCAAATTTAATCTCATGATATTACAACTTTTTTCTTGTGACTTTACAATTTTAATTTTGTAATATTACTTTTCTTTCTAGCAAATTATGAGTTTTATTATGAGTACTTATTATGAGTACTTTTTTTTCTCCTAACATCTCCCAAAGGAAAGGAGATTTTTCTTGAGATTTAACTTGTTTTTTTTACATGGCCTTAACCTGTTTGCTTGAGATGTTTTGAACCAAGAATCATTTTGTTTAAGTTTTTTTTTAATGCTGCATTAGAAATATTAAACCCTCACTCTTTCTGTGTCTGCAGAGATGGCAGGACCTAAATGTAATCAGCAGCCTGCTCAAATCCTTCTTCCGAAAACTGCCTGAGCCACTGTTTACTGACGGTATGTCCACACATTTGTCTATTGTAAAGTGTAACATAAATCATAATCAACATGTATAGTGCACAATATGTAAGTAGGACGGTCACTGGATTATTTTCCCATATTTTGCCTCCTTCATCTACAGACAAATACAATGATTTCATTGATGCCAATCGAATAGAAGACGCAGAGGACAGACTGAAGACCATGAAGAAGCTGGTATGTGTCAAAGGACAGCAGAATATAGAGCAATAAATATGTTTGTCATAGATTTTCTCCGTTTCACTTTAACCCTTTGGAACATGAGCAAATGTGCTTGATTTCTTTCAAAAATAAGGGAAAAAGACAACAGAAGAAATTACCCGAAAATTAACAAAAAAAACTATTAAAGGTACAGGAAAACTACCTGAAAATTAGTTTTTAAAAAAGTAAAAGAAAGTTAAAAAAACAAACACATAAATGACCTGGAAAATATACTTAAGCAATTATAATGATTTTGTAAAATAATTTTAATTTTGCCCGACATTTTTCCCTAGCTTTTTTTAAAAATAATTTTCTAATTCTATGAATTTGTGAAACATTTTTCACACACACATTGTCTTTTTTCCCTTTATTTTGAAAGAAAACAAACCAATTTGCTCAGTTTGTTCAAAGGTTCAAATCCATTTGAAAGGCACCTGAAAGCAGCAAGGAAAGTGACGTCACTCCAGGTTTCTAAGGGTTAAAATCTAATCAACCCTTTGAACTTCCTCCTTATCCAGATCCACGACCTCCCAGATCACTATTATCACACCCTTAAGTTCCTGGTGGGTCACCTGAAGAAGGTGGCCGATCACTCTGAAAAGAATAAGGTAAACTAACCCCCGATGATTAGCAGTTGTGTTATTGTTTTTTATGAAAAAAATTTAATTCATTGAGCCCGACACGAACATAACTTTGATACATTTTCCAGATGGAGCCTAGAAACCTGGCTTTGGTGTTTGGTCCCACTCTGGTCAGGACATCAGAGGACAATATGACCGACATGGTCACCCACATGCCTGACCGCTACAAGATAGTAGAGACACTGATCCTCCACGTAAGACCCAATACTTGCTTTCTTTAATGCAACAAGTAGTCAACCATTCTTCACTCATTCTATGTTTTGTCTAACCATTAATTATTCTGTGTTTTATTCCTTCAACAGCACGACTGGTTCTTCACTAATGGAGAGCTTGATAAGGAAGAGAAGGTACGTGAGACCACAGTAGAGGCTTTATATGTGCAAAGAGCTGAGTGTGCCATGAATACAAAGAGTGTTTATACTCAGATGTCCTCATTTGTACTTTCCGCTTTAATTTGGGGTGTGGTTGTGCATTTCTGGATGTGCGTGTGTGTTTGTGTAGGCCCCAGAGGATAAGCGGGACATGCAGCCTGTGCCCAACATCGACCATCTGTTGTCAAACATCGGCAGGCCAGGCATGCCAGGAGAGGCATCAGGTGAGGAAGTGTCCAAATCCTATCACTGAGATTGTCATAAGCCCTGTTCACACGCGACTAATATTACGTGAGGACCTCTGGTAATTTCTAATAATTACAGAGGACATCTGTCATCTTCATCCCATGCAAATTGGACATGTCTGCAATTTGTAAAGTAAAAATTCCAGGGCGAACTACCTACCATATTTCTGCGAATACAGAGGTCATGGGATAATATTAGTCCTGTGTGAATCAGCATCTCTGTGATTTGCTGGTGATTTGGGGTTGTTTTGGGTTTTTTATTCTGCTCTTGGAAATAATGTCAGTAAATTTGAATAAAATACAGACATCACTTAACCCCTACAAATGCATGAAACACAGGCATGGGGGGATAATTTAAAGTACATGAGGTCCCCAGGTAATACTAGTCCCATGTGAACCAGGCTTTAGAGAAACATGTTCACCATGAGAGGATCCAATTTATCACATTAACTGATAGTTTGTCCATCATAAGGATGAGGGCACAATAATATTATATACTGCCGCCAAAATATTTTTAAAAATGGCACTTTCATCCTAGCCAGCACTTTATTGACCCCATTTTAAAAATAAAATAAAATAAAATAGTTTGTTGTTTACCTTTCTTCTTGTTTTCAGGTGATATTTCTTTTTTTTTAAATATTTTTTTGCTAATTTTGGGGCCATGTCTTCTTAAATTGCTCTCCATGTTTTTGGAAAAATCTGTCCAATTTGCTCAGGTTTCAAAGGGTTAATATGCTGATTATTTTCTCAATCAAGCAACTGTTGTTTTTTAAACAATATTTCACAGTCTCCTTCACCAGCACACTTTTGGGAAATCTTTTGACAAATGCCCTCATGGTATTGCAATTATTTGTACACATGTAAACTTATGGAAGTAGTTGTGTGAAGAATAAAAAAAAATAGAAGTTTGAACCCCTGCCTACACTCTCATCTCTGCACACCTGGCCAATTGCTGCATTAAATGGGCATTATTGTTTGTTTCAAAAAGTTTTGGAAGTTGTCAGCCTCTAAAATTCAGCTGTTGCAAAGGTATGGGGGATTTCGGATGCTGTTCAGTTTTCCAGGAAGAACTCTGTTTAATGTATGATGACCCCTTTAACATTCAAAAGAAAGCTAGATTCCTACAAGAATGCCCAAACCTTTTATCTGGGTCTCCTGCTAACCTGCTTGTGTAACTCCAGTGTAGTTCAGTATGTTCTGACTGGAAGCATAGTTTTGCTAATTTGGATTCACCCAGAAGGAGCACAGAGAAAAGACTTTAACAGAAAACAGCTTTTCATGAGGATGACTAATGCCAATGAAATCCTTAATATTTAATGCATTCAAATCTAACCCACCATCCACTCGCTGCACTATTAATAATGCAAGATGGTGGCCTCTAGCCTTGTTTCCACCAAACACTTTCAGTCTGCAACTTGTTGATTGTCCAAAGAAAAGTATTGCATGACTATTTTCGAACAAAATGAGCAAGTTGGAAAAACAAAAGAAGACGGGAGGAAAACAAATCAAGACAAAGGTACCAAGTAAAGCATAGAGTGCATACGAAATGTACATCGCTGAAAAGTTATCCATGTTTTCACCGTTCGAGAAGCAACCCGTTTGACGCTTGCTAACTTGTTTGATATGTGACATAATAGGTCAACCGGAAGATGGTCCAATAGCAACTAGCTTAAAGTGGGCATACCGCCACCTAAAGTATACGTAACGTATACTTCTGTCAATAAATGGATGCTCCCCTGGTGCTTGTATACTGGGACAAGGACAGTAGTTCAATTAAATGGCCTAATCAAGCTATAACTGTAGCTCCACTTAACTGTGGATGGAAACGTACTGACTGTCAAGCAAGAGACAATTCTCTCTTGACCTGTCAGTTCTAATGTGTAAAAAACTGAACTGACCTGAACCAGACTGCTTGGTGGAAACAAGGCGTTAGACACAGTGTAGACTTTGAGTTCAGTGTCTTTCCTACCTCATAGATCTCTGTACTTCTCCGGCTGTATTTTTTCTGCCTGTGAATACTCATGATGTTTCCTACTTTCTCAATTTCTCCTTTTTCCGGACCTCTCTGCACTCTTTGTCTCTAGCTGAGACAATGGATCAGCCTCTTCGGTAGGACCAGGTCTTCCTCCTTGTGTGTTTAAGTTTGGTGTTTCCATTGCCCTTGGATTCATTTACCCATTCATTTTCTTTCTGTCACTCGTGGTTTCCAACCAGTGTACCATCATTGCTCTGTCTTGATAATGTTAAAGGAGAACTCTAGCCATTTTTGCTGCTTAAAGTAAATACAACTATAGTTGATTCTTAAGACACACCTCCAATAATGGCTAGAGTTCTGCTGAAAGGTTGCAGTTTTGGTTGTGTTTGCTGTGAGTAGGCAGATATCACACCTTTGTACCACTCCTAACACTACCAACACTTGTCCAGTGATGACATGGTTCTAATCTACATCTTTTCCTTCTAATAGATTCCACCACCAGCGATTCACTTAAGTCTAAGGTAAGAAAGAAAACTTTACTCTGCTTAATTCTGGGAAAGCTATAATTGAATCTGAAGTGACCAAGTGTGGAGTGACCATCATTTAATCCAAATTTGAACCTTTCAGCTTTCTTCGCTCTCCAAGAAGGACCTGAATGCCAAGGACTTCCTGCCCATGTCCATCATCTCCGCTGTGACCCGCAAACGTAAAAAATGCCTCAGTGCCCACCTGCAGGGCAGCAGCGCTGAAGAGGACTCCGACCATGAGCCAGTCAAAGCCAGCAACTACGGGGGAGGAGAAGAACAAGGAGGGGAAGAGGAAGTGGATGGAAGAGAGGAAGAGCCAGTCAAGGGAGAACATACCATTCCTAAAAAAGAAAAAAGGGATGAAAAGGAAAATGGGGTGAAAGCAAGAGAGGTCACAGAGGGAAAAAATTCACTGGCTCGAAATGAAGAGGCTGAAAAGGATGTGGTGAATGGAAAAGGCAATGGTGCAAAAAAATTTGAAAGGGAGAGCAGGCGCAGAACGACCTTGCCGGGAAATGCACCCCAACGTCCGAGAAGTTTCCTCTGCTCACACCATCAGATCCATGCCACATACCCAAGACCCCCAAATGTAACTAATCCTTCCCATTTGAGACCTCACCATCTATCCAAAGGACACCCAACACTCCCTGTCTGGATCAGCCCCACCAGACCTCCAAACCTCTACCAGGCCTCCAGCTTTTATGGGACCCAGCAGCCAGACTGGAACCAGTCAGTGCCAGTCCGCTACAGGAAGACTAGAGGTGGGAGGACAAGGGCTGTTTCCATGAATCTGGACCTTGAGCTGGGCAGGAGTGAGGACAGAGTCAGAGGGTGGAGAGCAGAGAAGGTGGAGGTGATCAGAGTCATTGAGGGAGCACCAGGTCAGCATAGATGTGTTGGGGTTCCTCAGGGATCAATTGTAGGTCCCGGGTCAATTCAGGAAATAGATCCCCTCCCTCATCTTGCCAAGGAGTCTCTCCCTCTCTCATCCTCATCCTCTGGACTGAGAGATCAAACATCTCCAGAATCTCACACTGTGGTCCTTAGGAGATCAGCCCTGGACCCGCGCGACAAGACCAGAGCATGGCGTCGTCACACGGTGGTAGTTTAACCTGACTGTTTCATCTACTAATGCAGTACCAAGGGCTTGCCCTTTACTCACAAACACTGGATCACCTGCTTCTAAAGCTAAGTGTCCGTCATGTTGCTTTAGGGATCTCTTCTCTCTTGGCTTTTTATTGGCACTGAAGTTGGAGATATAATCTCATGGTTAAGGAATACTTTGACATTATGTGCAGTTGTAGAGTTTCATTCCAAAATGAAATAACCTCCACTTAAAAAAAATGTGAAAGTCCTTCTGAAATTAACATACAGATGCTATTATTGAACTACTTATGAACTATTTGTCTTTAACCCTTTATTTACAAAATAACTGCCAATGTAATTATCCAGATCATTATATATTTGGAAAGATCATTAGGGCTGAACATGGAAAATTGTGATCCTGGTATTTACAGGAATTTCTTGCCAAAGGTGATCAAGTTTCTCAGGGAAAATACCTGTGGGATCCTGTGACTTTTAGCCTTTCACATACTACTCATCCACATATTAATTGTCCAACCTGAAGGCACAGTAACACCAGAAGGTGGCACAGTGAAGTTCATTCATGAATCCTTGTGATAAAGGTGGTGCCAGAAGCTTGGTGAGGTTTGGTTTGCACTCACAAGGGCTAACTAGTGAACTACTTTCGCTGAAAAAACTAACATGCTAAGATGCTTACCAGCCAGGGACATGCTAGTATTAGTCAAGGCTCATTCTCACTACATGAAAAACCTGCCCACACCCACTAACATCTTGCTTTTTAATGCAATGGGAATGTCTACAATTGGCATTCACAGCCTGGCCAAATGACTCTGCATTGTTTATGGGTATTTATCACCTCTAGCTGCAATCAGCATTGATAGAAACACAACACCCGGATAATCACGCTATTTTAGCTCCTTATCTGACGAGATGCAATGGTGTGCCACCACTAATTAGCACATGTCTCTACCTAAGCTGCTCTAAAACACCGATTCAAATTAGTTTGCAGCAAGTTTGAAAGAGAGACTGAATAAGTAAGAGAAATATGAAGAGACGTAACCACTGTAAAGTTTTCACAGACCTCTGTCCCTGCCGCTTTTTACTGTTTACTTGTCCTCCAGTCTGTCAGTGACATCGAACGAACACACCAAAACAGCCTACAAGCACAGAAAGACATACTGTATTGGCAATAGGAAAGCAGTCCACAGCCTATTTTTTTTCTTATTTTTTTATAGCCTGGGAATCAGACGAATGCTGAAATGTCTGCATGTGAGAGTTTTTTCTTTTCATATTGATGGAGAGAAACCCAGGGCTCTATATATTCACAAGAAGAAATCCATGTAATTATTCCATCTTTTTCAAAAACACCTAGAGGAGTTTCAGACAATCCCAGTGAAAATTGGTGCAGTTGATGTTTTACAGTGTGATTCTTGATACAAACACTAGAGGGTGCTAAAGCAAGAAGTCTTTAGATCCCACACATGCAGGCTTTTACCCTTTGGAGCAACATCACTCTTCTACTTAAAAAAAAAAAATCTAAATTTTTAAATCTTTGAACATGAAAGAAATGGTTCAATTTCTCTCAAAAATTTGGAGAAAAATTAGTAGATTTAGAAAATTATTTTTAAAAACCTGGTGAAAGATGTCTAGGGAAAAAATAAACTAGGGGAAACTTTATTATAACTGATTAATTTAAAATTATGTGACAAAATTATGATAACTTTTTGGTGCCTTTCCCATTTTGTTTTTTTGTTTTTTTTTCTGTTAACATAAAGACAGCACATACAACATATAACACAGGAGATGTTCACAATAAATTCACATACTTATCATATTTTTGGTCTTCTCATGTCAATTTTCAACATTACAGTAATACCATTTCCTGAAAAGCATTCAGTAATTCAGCATTTTTCTCCCACCTTGCCATTCATCTAAGGACTAAGAGCACAAAAAATAGATAAGTATGATAGATCAGTAATAAAAATGACAATTAAGTATAAACCAAGGTCAAAAACAAGAACAAAACAGAAAAAGAACAAGCAAGAAAAACAAAAAAACAAAGCAAAAGAAAGAAAAAAATGAGGCATCTTTCTTTCTTTTTTTCAAAACTAATTTTCAGGTAATTTTCTTGTACTTTTTACTCATTTCTTGCAACTTTTGGGGTCATTTCTTCTTTTATTGCACCTTGCCTTCTTATGCTTTTGAAAAAAAACATTTTGCCCAGGTTTCAAAGGGTTAACATATATTTCTGAAATAATGTTTTGGAATGAAACCCTTCAATTGTCAATTTAAAACATGAGAAAAAATTGAGACAAAGCCATATCAGACATTTGAAATTGAACTCCAGAGCCCAGCTGCTGCTGTTCCAGCTAACCGCCACCAGCAAAGACTCCAGCAGTCACTGCAAAGCGACTGTGATGCACACGCTGATGTCTTCCCCCACTGACTCTCACTAATGATGTCTTTGACCACATCCACATGGGCAAATATCACTGATGCATGCTGAGCTGCAGCACAGAACACTTCAGAGGAAACCGCACTTCAGTTTACCTGTCAGCCCTTTACAAGCTCCTCCAAAGCCTCCTGTGGATCTGCAGGGACGTCAAGCATCTGTGGGAGCCAAACAGCTGGCTCTCTCTGGATGATTGGACGCGGGCATTATGCCAAAGCTTCCATGGACTAAAAAAAATGCATGCATGGGGTCAGTGACATATAAAAATATGCAAACCCGAAGTGTTCAACACAAGCCTATCGTGCTTCCCTGTGTGTGTCCAGTATTTTGGGGGACGAGGGCCAGAGCTTTGGAACACCTGTTTCAGAGGAGCAAAGTGTTAAAGGCAGCTATGTGAAGTCATGCCAAAACTCTTCTCTTTTCTATTGGCTTATTTCAATTGAGAAATAGGGCCATGTTAATTGTTAATGTTAATCTTTCATGATAATTTTTAGATTTAATGAATAAAGTCATAATGTTACGAAAAAAAGACGCAATTTCTAGAAAAAAGTCATAATAAAATGAGGAAAAAAACTCCTGAATTAAGTCCTAATATTATGGGATTATACTTGTAAATTTACGAAAAGAAAAGGTATTGTATTACAATTAAAATTGTACATGTACAAGAAAAAAAAAGTTGTAATATTATGAGATCGAATTGTAATTTTATGAGAAATTAAGTCACCGATTAAGACCGGAGAGTTAGGTAATATGGTAAAATCCATGATTTCCACATTTTTTTATCTAATATTTTCAATATTTTATCTCATAATTTTGACCATTCATCCATCATTTCTGATCATTTATTCAAACGTTTTTGCCTTTTATACCACATTACCTGACACCAAGGTCTTAATCTGTGATTTTAATTGTCATTATATTACAAGATTAATCTCACTGTATTTTGACCTTTGTTTTTTGCTGGTAAATTTACGAGTTTAATCTCATAATGTTACAAATTTTTTCTCGTAAATTTCCAAGATTTTTTTCTCGAAATATTAAGTTTTACTTGGAATTGAAACTTTATTCTGGTAATATTATGACTTAATTTTCTACGATTTTTTTTCTTTTCCTTTTTGTTAACATGGCCCTAATCCTCTGCCATAGGTTATTGTACAATATCAGCAGCATGGAGCCCGGAGAGAAGCATCATATCAGTGTTACTAAGAGTATCGGCATGGGAACAGTTGAAAGTCAGTGAATAACCTCCTTAAATCCAAAACCACAGAGTCTTACCTGAGTGATGTTTTTGCATTTTTCCTTTTCACATTTTCAGTATTTTTGCTCCCATTAACAAACGGAGCTGAACCAAACAATGCCAACCACCGTCATCCGAGCAGACTCCATGTTTGTCTTAATCATATCTAGACTCAGTCTGTCCTTCTCTCTATCTGTGCCCTGTGCATGTACTTTATGTACGTGGGTGACTGTGTGTGGACCAATTTTGTAACAGTTGTACAAAGCCTTGTTAAGTTAACCTGTGTATATAATTATTATACATAATATATTAAATTATTTGTTTTGGAAGTGGGGTTGTGTTTCTTTTTTGACCATTTTTACCATATTTGGCATATGGAGAAAATAAATGCTATTCCCATTAGGTGCACTGTCACAATCGATGTTGCTGCTAATCACTGACATATGATAATAGTATGATAACAATATAATATGTGTGATGATTAAAATAATTATCTACTTAGCATATAGTATAATGAAAATTATTCCATTTTTTTGTGGGGTTTTTTCATCTAAAAACATAGTAACATCATGACAAAAACCTGGTATTTAAAGGGTTAAAATTCTGAAAATGAATGAATATTTGATTTTTATGATTAGGACTGATGTTGGTTTAAAAACATTAATCACTGAAAGTAGTAAATTATATTAATGTATTATATTTTTTAAAAGCCTAGTTTTGAAAGGTACATTTTTAGCCCTTAACAGTATAAATAGGAGTATTTGACACTGCACAAAAAATAATAATGTATTAAAATCAATGTTGCTGCAAATCCCTGACATATCCAAGCATGTGATAAAAAAATAATTATCTGCAAATCACTGACATATCCTAGTGTGTGATAATAAAAATAATATTATCTATTTAGAATTTAGTAATGTAATGAAAATGATTCTCTTTTTTTCACCTAAAAACACTGACATCATGACAAAAACCTTGCATTTATAGGGTTAAAATTATGGAAAGTAATGAACATTTAATATTTGTGATTACGGCTGATGTTTTTTTTTAAATGATCATTGAAAGCAGAGAATCATGTTAATATATAATATTTTTTAAAACCTAATTTTGAATGTTAGGCTTTTTTAACCGTTAACAGTAAAATGGTGCATAAAATCAAAAAGAAAGTTAATGTTATTTAGGGCATGGATCTGTCACTTTAAATGTCCAAGTGGGCGTGGTGACATGTGTGTCATGTGATTTAATACGGAAGTGGCTTGTACAAACCAGTGTCCGGAGCTGTTAGGTCTGTCCTGGATAGGTTAGCCCTGTGGACAGCCTCGCACCTCAACTTTACCGTCAAAGTAAACCAGTAAATAGCCGAAGCCGTCATTCCCAACCGGCTCGGTGAGCGTTTTGGTATCTGTGTGGTCTCTCTGACACACACCGAACCACCTGCGAACACCGTGCCGGTGATGGCACGCGACAGGACACACAGCAAGTGAGGTAAGACAAGTTACCGAGCTAACTGCTGCTAGGCTGCACCGGGCTCACAACACGGTTAGCTGTTAGTTAGCTTGCGCGGCTAAGTGCCACACACTGCAGCTGGCTGTTGATGTCGTGTCTGGTGGAAACTTGCTTATGTTAGAAGCAGAGTAACGTGTTTATGATGCAGGTGAAGCAGGAAATGGTGCTCCGTGCTGCCTGAGACACAGATGAAAATGTGTGCCATGTAAAGTTTTGATAAGCATCTCCACACTGACTTTTCCTGCTCTCGCAGCTGCAGGTGGACGTGTTCCTCCAGCTCCTCTCAGCAGTGACATGCCAGTCCCGGCCATGGCGGAACCTGTGGTCGATCACCAGAAACGCTTCCAGGCTGCTGTGGATGTCATCCACAACCTCCCCAAAAATGGTATAAAGCTTTCTACAGCCGTCACATCATCTCTGACTCCGTGTTTCACACAGATGACTGCTGCCTTCTTATCACTGAACTCAACAGGCGCAGATCTTGGACAGGCGTTTATATAAGACAGACTTTTAATTCCTTTCGCACAAAACTTGCTTAGCAAAGATGGAAATGCAGTCAGATTATATACTTAATTTAACCTTTTGAGACCTGGGAAAATTGGCTTTATTTTATTCATAAACATGGTAAGAAGACGTTGAGCAATAAAAGAAGAAATGACCCAGAGGTTTGCAACACATCTGTGAAAAATACCAAAAATTACCTGAACATTTGCTTTAAAACAAAAACAAAAAGTAAAAGAAACAAACAAAAAAATATATAGAACAAGAAATGACTTGGATGAAAAGCTTAAAAATTGTAATAATTCTGTAAAATAATTTTGAATATGCTATGACTGTACTTCACTGGACATTTTCCCTAGCTTTTTAAAAAGATAGTCTTTTACATCTACTCATCTCTTTTCGCTTTATTCTTGTTACTGTGCCGATAATATCGTTTTCTTTGGTGCTCATGGTGTCAGTGAAATTAGCTGAATGATTGAATTGTGGAGAATTTTACCAAGTTAACATTGTCCATATTAACAAATGTTTAAACATAAATACATATTTGTATGCGTTATTTAAGCAGCTAACTAACATTATCTCCAGCAGGTAGCCAACAACCCAGTTTAATACATCTAAAGAATTTTTATAAAAATGAACTGCATGGTAACCAGACCAGGCCTCTATAGAGACAGGCCTTTATTTGTCAAAATGTAGTGCCATAACGGGCTGGGTTAAGGGCCTAGGTGTTTAATTTGGACTGTAGGCTTTTATTTAAAGTTTTACATCATTCATGACATTCAGTTGTAGAACTGAACAAAGTGCATTTATTCAAGTAGTGTACTTTGGAGTTACTTGTCTTCATAAAACAACATAAAAAGTCTTTGTGAAATATGATGTTTTGTCATCAATTAAATTACCAGATTATACAAGTAGCATATGGCTGGTGCAGTTAGTTGACTAATCAGTTCCCCAGTTGACAGAAAATTAATTGCCAGTTATTTTGATAAAACATTTAAGTAATTTTCTTTTTTCAGTTTGGGGTATGGTTTTTCAATTTTGTTAATAATTTTGAGGGTTCCCTTTTTTTTTTTTTTTTTTTTTTTTTTTAAACACTATATGGACAAAAGTATTGGGCCACCGGCACATTACACCTACAGGAGCTTTTATGACATCCCATTCTAAATCCACAGGCATTAATATGGAATTGGTCCCCCCTTTTCAGGTATAACAGCTTCTACTCTTCTGGGAAGGCTCTCTACAAGATTTTGTGTGTCTGTGGGAACTTTTTCCCATTCATCCAGAAGAGCATTTGTGAGGTCAGACGCTGATGTTGGACGAGAGGGCCTGGCTCGCAATTTTCGTTCTAGTTCATCCAAAGGTGTTGGATAGGATTGAGGTCAGGGCTCTGTGTGGCCAGTCAAGTTCTTCCACACCAAACTCATCCATCCATGCCTTTATGGACCTTGCTTGGTGCAACCTTGGCACATTCATGCTGGAACAAAAAAGGGCCTTCTCCATACTGTTCCCACACAGTTGGAAGCATAGAATTGTCCAAAATGTCTGGGTAAGCTGAAGCATTAAGATTTCCCTTTAGTGGAACTAAGGGGCCGAGGCCAACCCCAGAAAAACAACCCCATAGCATTATCCCCCTCCACCATCTTTACAGTTGGCACAGTGCAGTCAGGCAGGTAACGTTCTCGTGGCATTTGCCAAACCTAGACTCGTCCATCAGACTGCCGGATAGAGAAGCATGATTCGTCACTCCACAGAACACGTTTCCACTGCTCCAGAGTCTAGTTGCGGCATGCTTTAAACCACACCATCCGACGCTTGGCATTGTGCGTGGTGATGTAAGGCTTGCATGCAGCTGCTCTGCCATGCAAACTCTAACCATGAAGCTCCCGGTGCACAGTTTTTGTGCTGAGGTCAATGCCACGGGAGGTTTGGAACTCTGCAGATATTGAGTCAGCAGAGCGTTAGCAGCTTTTACGCACTATCCACCTAAGCACTCGGCGTCCTCACTCTGTAACTTTACTTTGGCCTGCAACTTCGTGGCTCGGATGCTGTGATTCCTAAACGCTTCCACTTTGCAATCTTACCGTTTACAGTTGATCGTGGAATATCTAGGAGGGACGAAATTTCACAAACTGACTTGTTGCAATGGTGGCATCCTATTACAGTACCACACTTGAATTCAGTGAGCTCTTTAGAATGACCCTTTCTTTCTTAAATGTTGAATTCAATGATTTAGAGGTGTTGCCCAATACTTTTGTCCATATGGTGTATGTTTTCTTTTTTAAAATAATTTTGAGTTTTGTGTTTTTTCATTTTTGTAATGATTTAGAATTTTTCTTTTCTTTTCTTTCATCATTCTGAGGCTGTTAAACATTCCATCCAGCAAGTACTATTTTCAGTGAGATTGTCACACTAAATTGCCAATTTTCAAAATGGAGTTTGGTTTAATTCCTATTTTCTAAATAGAAAAGCCTGCACATTTTATTGAAACGGCTACCTCAGCTGATAGTGTGCCTTTCATACATCCTCACTAAATACCACCAATAAATCTGATGACAAAATGTTATGGCATTAATTGATTTCTACTTTCAGTTCTTATTGCTTTTATGAAACCTGAGTGAATAGTCTTGATTTCTTTTAGAAACATGGGAGGAATGCAACAAGCAACTTAACAGGAAACAACCCCAAAATAAGCAGCAAAGTTATAAAAAGCTACAAGAAAATTACCTGAAAATGAGCCAAGAAGAAGAGTTAAAAACACAAAAAACAAAGAAATGTAGTGAAAATAGTGCTAAAAATTAATTATCATATATTTTGTAACATATATTAAGATTCTGATATAATTGTAATAATAATAAATATAGTTTGTTCTTGTTGTTTTTTTCCAATTTCTTTTTCTCTCTCATTTTTTAAACATTATTTTCCAGGTTGTTTTCCTCTTCATTTTATTTGCTCATTGACATTTTTCCATGTTTTTGAAGACAACAAAACCTTTTTTTTCAGGTATAAATGTTTCAATACTGCTTGTGAAAGGTGTCTGAATGCAGCACAAGAAAACCTGATGTCCATCCAGGTCTCAGGTTAATATGTGGACAAGAAATATCAGTTTTCAAATATCTGACCACAGCTTGGAGTTTCCTCTGACCTAAAATGAAAATGAGCTTCTGTTTTTCCAGTAGAGGATTTCCCTACAAACCAACAGTGAGACAAAGCTGGTTAACATCTGTGTTGTGGTTGCAGGTTCCTACCGGCCGTCCTACGAGGTCATGCTGCAATTCTACAGTCTGTACAAGCAGGCGGTGTGTGGACCCTGTACAGTGGCTCGACCCGGCTTCTGGGATCCTGTTGGTCGCTACAAATGGTGTGTATGTGTGTGTGGGCTTTAAGTCATTGTGATCATAGTCAGGTTACTTTTCAGGAGCGGGCACAGCGGCTACTCAGCTGCTTTTTTATGTGATCTTTCCTCGACCAGCGCAACACCATGCAGGTTATGGTGGTCTGATGCCGCCGCACCAGTGATAGCTGAGGCAGGAGGTGTTGACTGTCACTTCACCAGTCCCATTCTCATGAACACAATACCAGACGGACTCAATTGTGAACTTATTATTTTTGGTGGTCATGAGTCAAAGGTCAAGGTCACTTTGACCCCTTCTGTCTCACTGTTGTGAATCTGATATTTCAAGAACACCTTGAGGGAATTTCTTCAGATGTGGCACAAACGTCCACTTGGATTCAAGAATGAACTGACAATAATTTTGTGGTCACAGGTCAGTGTCACAATGACCTCACAAAAACACAAAACTCAATTTCAAATCCATTCACTGATTATGATGAAATTTCACACAAAGATTGTGACATCAAATTGTCCTGCAAAAATGCTTTTTTAACCTCAGGAACAGAATCAGAAATACTATATTAACCCCAGGGGGGGGATAGTGGTTTGTTACAGTTGCTCCAAGTATATAATATTGAAATGTAAAAATAGAAATACAGTAATGGTTAACAATTACCACTAGTATGTCAATATTTAAAAATAAAATTTTGTATAATAATGAGTGTGTAAAAAATATACATGTAAAGAGACACAGTAATGGACAATTACCACATGTATGTGAGTATTTAAATTATGATATGGGTAATGTGCTAAGTGAGTTAAGTTTGTAAAAATATGACTGTCCCTTATGCCACAATTCAATGTTTAGAAGTATTACATAAGTTCAAAATATAAAAATAGAAATATTGTTCAATCCTACAATGGACTTAGATATTCATAAGTAAGAATTACATTAAAAATATATACAATGTGTCATATGTTAAATATAGCCTACAAGATAGAAGAAGGGGAGACATTCGGTCAGACACTGAATCGGTGACACTAATCTTGGGTGTCCACCTTGAAACAGTGCTGATTGTAGAGATCTTCAGTGCTGCTGGGAGGAAGATGTGTGTGAAGCATCCATGTTTTCACACACATGGATGTAAACTGTAAGTGTAACTCTGGTAGTTTGTGGAGGCATATAACAGCAAGGGGATAATTCTAGCTTTTATTCATTTTACTAGTGGACATTATAAAACAAGCTTGCTCCATACTTTGCTGGGAGTGTCATGTGATGTTTTCTCTGTGGGTTAGTTAGTTTGTCTTTAGGTTTAAGTCTCAGGTCATTCAGTTAATCTCCTCACCTTGTTAACCCCCTGGGTCTGTGTTGGAAAGTGCTTTTGTAAATGGTTTGCAGCTAAAGACTGTTGAGGATCAGTGGAGTGTGTTTTTATTATACACACTGAAGTTCACAGGTTGTGTTGAACAGTATATCGATGCAGGGAGGATAAGTGTCTTGCTTAAGGACATCTTGACTGGTCACACAGTGTGACGCTGAAGTTTAATGAGGGCTTTGAACTTGATGGACAGTCACTAACATCCTGTCAGTTCACTTCACTTCTAACAGATCAACAAGGCGCAAGCAAATCCTTACAGACACAGGCTGCTTCAAAGCAAGCATCTCATGGTGTGTGTTTCTTGAATTTGGCCTCCTATAGAGCATATTACTTTTTTACTAATAAAACATCCTACAATTTTAATCAAGAGTAGATTGATCAAATTAGAGTCAATTAAAATGGCAAGTTATGACTAAAGTCTCAGAATTGAAAGTAGTACTGAAACCATGTGATTTATCCTCTGAGAGGTGTTAAAAGCACACTTTATATTGTTTTCCCTTCACTGTCAGACTTTTCTTTTTCTTTTCTTTTCTTGTTTTCTTTTCTTGTACTTTTTTTACTGATTTCTTGATAATTTGGGGTCATTTATAAACCAGATGTTGTGTATGGATTGATGTGTTTTGAGTTATTATTATCATATATGTGTTAGGGATGCCTGGAGCCGCCTGGGAGAGATGAGCAGTGAGAGCGCCATGGAAGCCTACGTGGACGAGATGAAGAAAGTGGCGCAGGAGGTACATGACAGATGAATTTCATTATAACATGAGAGGCTCATGGAAAATATATAACATTATTGCACCTGCATACTATAGATTTAAAATCTCTGTTTACTTTTTAATTAATGTCCCTAAAAAAGAATAAATAGTTTTGATGTGAAGATTAATGCCAACACCCTGACTGAGTGTGTGAGCACATCAAGTGTTTTACTATTAACAAAGCTACTGATACTGTTAATATAGTTCAGTCCACAGTCTTACTTGTGTCTTTGCTCTGAGATCAAATCAGCTCACAGGGACATTGTGAGCATGAAGTGAGCATTAAAAAAAGAATAAATAGAAATCTGGTTAGATAAGCACTCCAGTGATCAATAAAGGTTTCCACTGACTCTGCAGGTCATCAACACCATGCCCATGAATGAGAAAACAGCCTCGCTCTTTCACCACTTTGAGCCACTCTACCTGGTGATAGATGACATGCCGCGGCCTCCGCAGTCTCTGCTCACGCTCAGAGATGGTGAGTGACCTCAAGGGTCAGCCAACAACCAGCATCTGCATGTCTGAACAATTGGCTGATACTATTAAACGGAGTGTCTGTGCAGAGCCTCAACTGCCTCTAACAGACTGCACATACATCAGTATTTAACCCTTGGGGCACAAAATGCACTTTTCAAAATCAAGATGTAATGCAATAATGTATAAAATATTATACATTGCTATAATTTTCTACTTTAAGTTTTTTAGCCAACATCAGCCCTAATCATAAATATCAAATATTCGTATAATTTTAAGAATTGTAACCCTTAAATTGTCAGGTTTTTGTCATGATGCCACAGTGTTCATAGATGAAACAAAAACACAAAAAATGAATTATTTTCAATACACTACATGCAAAGTAGTTGTTTTTTTTAATATCACAACCTGGGATATGTCAGTGGTTTGCAGCAACATTGATTGTGACAGTGCACCTAGTGGAAATAGCATGTATTTTCTCCATGCGTCAAATATGGAAAGAAAAAGATATCATCAGGTGGAAAATAGTCAAAAGGACAAATTCCAAGACAAAAGGCCAGAATGACACCCAGAGATAATACAGTGCATGTTTTATGCTTTAATGGCTGTGGGATCAAAAATTGCAGTTTGAATGGGTTTAAATTGAGCATTTTTTTTTTACCTTAACAGTCTGAATGTAACAATTTAATTTCCACAGTGTATTTTGGACTTATTGTAGGAGCTGAGCTGAAAGTTCACAAATTGAACAATAATACACAAACTTGCCAAAATGTATGCCATATGCATGAACACAGCCAAAGTGATATAAAAATGAAGAATGAAAAGCATGTAAAATGCACCAAATGGGTTAATTTTATTAGTATTAGTGTGACAAATATCTTTTAAACACTCATCCCGTGAAAATGTGAAAATAAAAGATCAGCCCTACATTGATTAAGACAAATATTGTTGAACATTTGAGATAAATATGTTTTTAAAAAACTTACAGGATAGGGGATTTACTTTCATCATGTAGACACAAAAGAGTGACTAGGATGCTGTTTTTAAGCATGGCAGCTATATCATCTTTATACAGTGATAATATGTTGTGTATTCAGCTTGCTGTGCTGCCCCAAAGTGGCCAAAAAAAAAACAATGAATGCAGCTTTTAGGATAATGGTACATACAAACTACTATGACAAGATAGTAAAATGCAGTTTAAAGATTGTGTCTCAAAAGGTTTAAGCAACAGTTGGGGTTGATCTACCATCCATGAGTGGATGTTTATTACCCTGTACAGCTCTGTTAGCCTGCGTTCACACTGCGGGTCCAAGTGGCCCAAATCAGGATTTTTCTTCCCCCTTCTGTGTGACCCAGATGCTATTGTTTGATGACAATGTGAACAGCACAAATCACATGGAATCTGATCTTTTTTTAAATCAGATGTGGGCCACTTTTATATTTAGTACTAAATCAGATACAGATCAGATTTTTTGAAATGCAAGTCAGTCTGAACATCCATGCTACCTGTACCTGAACTCAGGGCGACTTTCGCTCCAGATTGACATCCTTGTATAAAATGAAGAAAACTGTTTCTGTCTGCATCCATTTGTTTGTGATGGGTTGCCCAATCAATCTGAAATTACACATGGGCTTTAAGAATTGCATTAGGTAGTGAATGATGTAGCTCTTTGTCTCCTTCACCTCTTCCCGTGCCCATTTAGTGTAAAAATACATCATACATTTCTAAGTCTCTTCACTCTTCTTGTTCTCATCATCTCCTTCCACAGTCACCTGCTTCCACCGCACAATAACTAAAAAATCAAACTGTAAGCAGTCACTTCAGTGGCCTCCATGTTTATTATGGACTTCCTCTCTTTGTTTACCTACGTTTCCACAGCGTGTTATATGTGACACCTGGTTAACCAGTTCACAACGAAGTCTGATATTGACCCCATTTTAAACTATAATGCAAACAGCTGTATAAAAATATCAGATCTGGAAAAAAAATCTGAATTCAGCACTAAAGCTTGCAGTGTGAAGGTGGTGTTAGTATGAGTTTCTGTGATCTCAGTTCTGTAGGAAATGATCTGACCTGTGCACCATGTGAACTTTGATCATGATTCTCACAATGTGGACATCTGTTAAAATCTTTGTCCAATCCTGTAGGTCTTAAAGGCAGCGAGCATGCCGACAGGCCGGCAGAGATGAAGGGTGAGGATGAGGTGCAGGGCAGTCCTGAAGAAGATCCTTCTGGTCTACAGGGTGCTGATCCAGATCAGGAGTTCAACCTGTCTGAGGTCATTGACCTCTCTGCCAACACCATCCCTAACGGTAAAAGAAGGAGCCTGACTCCCACCTTCTTGTCTTCCTGTCTAGAACTGACAGGCTACAACTACTCTACATCTACCTTTTAAAGCAACAGCCTTTCCAGCTCAGTTTAACCCTTTGTAACCTGGATCAACACCAGTTTTTAGGTGCTGCATTCAGAGGCCTTTCACAAGTATTTAAACTTTTGAAACCTGAGCAAAAGACATTGACCAACTTGGCGATAAATGTCCCACAAATTTTATATTTAAAAATATGTTACTGAAAAAATACAATAAAATACCTTTTTAAAAAAAAAAAAAAAATCATCACTTTTTAAAGTGTGTTTTGTTTTTGTTCCTTTTTTTTCTTATTTTCATGTCATTTTCTTATAACTTTATGTTTTTTACTAACGTTTTGCTGATTTCTGGGCCATATCTCGGTAAGTTGCTCATTGCCTTCTGACTTTTGAGGTACATTTTGGAAAAGTTTAGTTTTTGGATGACAACACCACTTTAATATAGATGGGGGGCTGAGAAGAATTGAACATTTTTTGCTGTCTTTTTAATGATATATTTGTTTTATTAGAGTGTGAACATGCAAGTGTGTGTGTGTGTGTGTGTGTGTGTGTGTGTGTGTGTGTGTGTATCATTTTAGGTACTACACAGCAAATTTCGTTGCACAGTTATGTTTAATGACAATAAATTTATTCAATGCAATTTTATTCTATTCTATTGTATTCTATTCTATTTGAAGAAGCTTATGTTGGACATACTGTAGAGCACACTAAGGGTAGCTTAAGTGTCGTAGTTATAGTCCAGTTTATCTGTAGCAGAGTAACCCTTCCACCTTTATTCAATGTGGCTGGGAATTTTTGCAGCCTATTCATTAAACTAATGTGGCTTGTTTCAGAAGCATTCTCTTCATTTATTTTCAGCTGAGATAGAAAAAAAGATTGTAAATCTTAAAAGCCTTCCGCGCTGTTATTCAGTGTTGTCCTGTGTGCAGCGTAAAGTCTCTGCACCAGTGTTAGATGCTCAGAGCAACAGACGCAGTTTAAGAATCACAGGACTTTCACTTTGAAATTAAGACTCAGCGTCATTTTAACACAAGCCATGACCCTTTTTTTTAAACCTAAGCCAGAAGTTTGGTTGTGCTTGTTTCTGTGCAGACTCTGGTGTGTGTGAGGGTTTGGTGTTGACCAGTGACTCAGAGAGCGAGGTCTTCTGTGATTCTGTGGATTCAGTGGAGCAACTCCGCAACGTCAAGGTATGACTCCCTCACTTCCTCCTAGTCGATGAGAAAGGTGTAGCAATGCACACGGCAAGCTAACATAGACATGGTACAGCTAACCACTCCTGAGAGCAGGAATATTAAAGGATGGAATGAGAAATGTACAAAGTTTCACTATATGCAAAAAAGACGATATTGAAGATTGATTTCTGTTCACAGATTCCAGTCATCAAGACCAACGGTTTTCACAGCGACCAGGAGTCTTCTCCTGGTCTGAGCCATGAGCTGGAGGGCCCTCTGGGGGTCAGACAGGTCGGAGCAGGTCAAGGTGGAGAGGGGGCAGATGACGGGAAGGGTCAAGGTCCCAACAGGAGTCGTCGAGACACCGGGAGAGATGGTTCTCAACACAACTGGAGAGAACGTAAGCTCCTATTAAACTGATGTGTTCAGTATTAGGAAAATATAAATAAATATAAAAGAGGAGCTTTTGTTGATGTCACTGTATGTATAGTTGGTCTGACGGGTGAGAATTAAATAACCTGTTGTGGTGTGTAGGTGGTGTTCCACAGGGCAGTCCGAGGTGGGGGGGCCCGGGCGGTGGTGGAGGGGCTGGGCGAGGAGGAGGGGACGGTTCAGAGGGCGGTGTTGAGAGACTGCATGATGCCCAGCTGCAGCAGCAGATCATCCTGGCCCTGCGGAGGCTCCGAGAGGACATGAGGAGTGTGATGGAGCGGCTGGAGGTGGTGGAGAGGCTCGCTGCCACACATGTAAGCACCAAGATGACTGCTGGTGTTTGTTGATAGATGAAATGTTGGATTCTTATCGGAAGAAAACAGTAGATGTAACGTTAAATTGATGGTCAGTTGTTATGCTTCTGCAGCCACAATAGCCGAGGCCAGAGGCATTATGTTTTGGGGTTGTCCGTCCATCCGTCCGGCCCATTCTTGTGAGCGTGATATCACAAAAATGCCTTGAGGGAAATTCTTCCAGTTTAGCACAAAAATTCACTTGAACTCAATGTTTAATATTGTTATATTTATTGGAAATAACATACAGTACGGCTTTAATCGGCTTCAAATCCAAAATGTTGCCATATTGGTGCAATTTTAGTCTTTTTATTGCTCAGTCACATATCTGGGTAGCCCTGGTTCAGCCCCTTCAGGTGTCGTTAGGAACAAACAAGGGAATAATAATTCCTAACTAAAGCATATAGCTGTTAATGTGTTGTTCAAATGTTCTAAATAAAAAATTAAAAAGTTCAAAACACATCTTTGTTGTTGCATCCAACGATGTTGTTTCCACATTGCATCTTTAAAGTTCATGAGCACCGAAGTCCCAATTCGGATATTCAAATTTTGGACTTTCTGAGGAGCACTTGAATTCACCATTCATTGTTGCGCACATCAGCTTTGCCCATTGTGTGTAGAAAATGAAAATCTAGACTCAGATCCACCTCCTGAGGTGGCTGATGAGACAGATGATGACTCATTCTCATTAGAGATGGACAAGTTGGACCACCCGGTGTTGTCAGCTGCAGTACATCTAGAGAGAGATGGGCCCCCCTTTTTTTTTTTTTTTTACGTGTGGCGTGGGCAGTTGTCAGCAAAAATAGACAGTGAGCACGATTTTTTAATGGCCATATTGACTTTAGACCTCATTTTACTGCAGTTTCAGTTTCTCTTTCACAGACACAAGGAATACAAACATATCTTCAGCTATTAATGCAAGGCATTTTATTTTATGGCACTTTATGAGGTTGCTCACGCGCTGCTCAAGCATGCAGTGTGTTCTGGACGTGAGAAAGAACCGGAGCTGGTTGTTAGCTCCTCCTGAAACTATTGTCTAAGGACCCCCACAAATTTGTCTTTTCCCTCCTTTGCAGCGGTAGAGAGAAATCCTGGCACCATGCCTGGATATCTTCAGCAATCTGCAACTCACACCAAAACAGTCTTGCATAATAAATAGCACAACAGGTAATAGGAAAAGAATGTATTTTTAGGTAAACTGTGTCTTGAAGCTGCCCTGAGTGCTGTGAAGCTCACTGCTGTTCTGTGTGTGACAGGCACAGAGTTCAGAGTGGAGAACATGTCTACAGTGTGCAGCCGCAGCCTCCAAACAGCAGGTAAGAGAGAGCAGCATCTCTGCTCACAGCTGCTAGATATCCTGAACAGTGGTTCAAGTTACGAAGGTCTTTAGTTCTACAGTCTGTCACCACACTGCTGACTTAGTTTCTCAACATACTAGACAAGAGGTCTCCAAACTAACTGCTGAATGTGAGCTTTCTTTTAATCACCTTTAGAGGCTGCAGTAGCCACTGACCAGCTTAAGTCACACACACTGAATATATATTTAAAGCCAGTCATCAGATAAAAAATGTCTGAATTACAGTAAAGTAACTGCAGTGAAGGTTTAAACTGGGCCGTTAGAGTCATGTGAAAGCTGCTCACTGTGTGTCCCAAGTGAAAATAATGACTTTAATGCCTCAACGCCAGCGCTAGCATAGGCCGGAGACATTAAGTGTTGTCCGTCCGTCCACCCAGCACATTCTTGTGAGGGCGATATCTCAAAAAACGCCTCAAAGGAGTACCTACAAATTTGACACAAACAATCGCTTGGACTTAACAATAAGCTGATTATATTTTGGTGGTCACGCAATATCTCAAGAAAGCCTTGAGGGAATTTTTCAGACTGAGCAAAAATGTTCCCTTGGACTCAAGGATGAAGTGAGGATGAAGTTCACTGTGGCCTTGTATTAGTCTCATTCTTGTGAACGCAATATCTTAACAGCGCCTTGAGGGAATTTCTTCTTTTTGGCACAAACATTTCAGTGGACTAACTAATTAGATTTTGGTATGTAAAGGTCAAGGTCAATGTGACCTTGTATCTGTATTATTTTCATGAACATAATATCTAAAGATGGCCTTAAGGGAGTTTCCTCAAATATGGCGCAAATGTCCACTTGGACTCAAGAATGAACTGATTAGTTTTTGGTGGTCATAGGTCAAGCTCACTGTGACCTCTTATGTCTCATTCTTGGAAACAACGCCTTGTGAAATTTTTTTTAAATATGGCACAAACGTTCGATTGGACTCCAAGACAAACTAGTTAGATTTTGGTGTTCAAAGGTCAAGGTCATGACCTTGCATTCATGTCATTTTTGTTAACACAATGACTCAAGAACATCTTGATTGAATTTCCTCAAATCTGACACAAACATTCACTTGAACTCAACGATGAGCTGATAAGAATTCGGTGTTCAAAGGTCAAGGTAACTGTGACCATGCATTGGTCTCATTTTCATAAACCCCATATCATAAGAAGACCTTCAGGGGGTTTCCTCAAATTTGGCACAAATGTCCACTTGGACTCGAGTGAACTGATTAGAATCTGGTTGTCAAAGGTTATAGGTCAGGGTCACAATGACTTCATAAAACATGTTTTTGGCCATAATTTAAGACCCTCGGGTGTCGCCCTTGAAACTGTGCTGATAATAGAGATCTTCTGTGCTGCTGGGTGTAATATGTGTGTGAAGCATGTATGTTTTTACAGACATGGATGTACACTCTAAGTGCATGTTGACTGGTGCGTGGAGGCGTACAACTGCAAGGCGATATTCCTTCTTGCTGACTGGTTTGATTTTTGTCTCAGGAGGACAGGTGGTGGCTGTTTGACATGTCCAGTCAGACTGTCCTCCTCCTCCTGTTGTGGCCGTTTGTCACTCAGGGTCTGGTCTACCTGCTGAGGAGAGCCCAGAAGAGGAGTCGCATTTCTTCATGAAGCAAACCGACAACGACGACATTCAACCAATCACCTATAGAAATCCATCGGTGCAAGAAGTTTAATCTGTACAGCAGGAAGGATCAAATATGATGAGGAGGCTCAGCCCTGCCTCACTCTGTGCACTGAGCAAAGGGAGAGAAGTTTGTGGACTTGTCGCCTGCTTGAAGAGAGATGTATCTGGTTGTGTTGTACACCTCAGGATGCAGAAATCCTCTCACTCACTACAGCACCTAAATCTGTTTTTGTGGAATCAGCTGGCTTGAGTTGGGCAGCGGGAAGCAGATCATCAACATTCTACCAAAGCTGGATGAGTGCTTACACTGATCATGAGCCTGAGATGCTGATTAAGCCAGAATTTAAGACGTGGATTATATTATTCTATTACTCAAGTTAGTAAGACTTGGTGCACAATTACTTTATTCTGTTTACTTTTGGGGTTTGCTGCCATAAAATCTTTGAATATACATAATATTGTTTCCTCTCAAATGGAAAAAGTCAATGTACACATGTCTTGCTAATAAGTTATGTAGGTGTAATAATGTCACTGTGTCTCTGGTGTGGGGAGGAAGCAGTCTGCGGCTACACTTGTCATTTCACTGTAATCTTTCAGATCTGATTGTTGACCTCTGATTGTTTGTCTCTTTAAATGTATATTTAAGTCTTATAATGAAAAAATGCTTTCAGTGCTCTGGTGCTGCATCACATCAATCACATCCAGGTCACAGCGACACTAATAATGTATCTGATTTTGTAGATTCAACATTAACAGATTGTTTTGTAACCACCGGAGACATCTATTATGACTCCGGCTGTAATCGGATGATAAAGCACTGAAATGACAAGTGTAATTAAGACTGTCGTCATCAAATGATGGGAGAGCTGTTTTCCAAACTGCCCTGTTATGAACAGTTACTGTACAATACTAATGCATGAGCTCAAATTAAACATCTATATTGAATAGAAAGTAGTGTTGTGTCATGTCTCAGTGCCAGGGGTGGGGTGAAACTATGCAACTTTACTCAAGTACCGTACTTAAGTATGACTTTACAGATTAAGATTTCTGCATAAAAGTATAAGGTTTTATAAAATATGATGTGATGATGTGTGCCATAAATTAAATTAACAGTGTATACTATATATATATATAACCACCGGAGACATCTATTTATATATATATATATACTACACACATATGGGTGGGGGGGTTCTTCTTTTTCAAATCATCTTGAGTTTTGTGGTTTTTTCTATTTTCATTTAATGATTTTGATATTTTTGGTGAGTTTTTTTTTTTTTTTTTTAATTTTGGGGGATTTTTAATTGATTTGGGGGTTTGCAGGGTTTTGTCTATTATCTTTTTTTTTTTAAATTATTTTAGGTTTCTTTGGGATGGGGGTGTTTTTAAATTTTTCTGCATTGGGTACTTTTACTTTCATATACTAAGTACATTTTCTGATTATACTTCATTACTTAAGTTATATTTTCAATGCAGAACTTTTACTTGTAACTATTTTCACATGGTAGTATTAGTAGTTTTACTTAAGTAAAAGATCTGAATACTTCTTCCACCACTGCTCAGGACATATTAAGAATGTTAACATAAGGCCTGTCGTTTCCTCTGCTGCCAGTATATGCTGACAGTAACAGCTGCTGATACTGTTGATGGCGTTTGTTAAATGATGAGTAATTACAACATGTTAGCATATGATATATGATGACGAGTAAACCTCAACCCAATACATCAGATCAGCTGAGCTCTTTACTTACTGCAGGGACACTCACATTACTTTGCTTAGGGGCCACACAGGAGGCCAGGGGCCAGTCACAGCAGCCTTATACATGTGGCAAGGGTTCTAGGACACCTGTAGGATAGTAGGACATTTAAGGAGTTTGTGACATCTATTATTTGTAGATGTTTCTAGGATATCAGGACGATTTTTGAAATTAGGATGTTTGTAGGATTTTAGAACATTCTAGGTTTTTGAGACTTTTCCAGGATTTTGGGACATTTATAGGATTTAAGGACATTTATAGGATTTTGGATGTTTTTAGGATTTTAGGCGATTTTATAGGATTTTGGATGTTTTTAGGATTTTTGGACATTTTATAGGATTTAAGGACGTTAAGGACTTTACTAGGACCTCTGTTGTGGGCTGTGGGGGATCCTCCACTGGCACTTTCTTTGATCAACAAGCTCTATTTTGATGCTGTTTTATGCACACCCACACTTTATGTATACTAAAAGTACAAAGACAGCTCCCAGTGTGAATCATTTTATTTTTTATTAATTAGAAAATGGTTGGGGGGCCACAGGCTTTAGGCTGACTATCACACACTTAGGGCCAACAGAGCGAGTACTTCTTATCAGCGAACTTATCACATTTTGAACAAGGTAACTAGTAATCTGTACCCTATAGCATTTGAAAGCAACCTTAGCAACACTGTAGGCTACTGCCAGTTAGGCTGAGGAAGCAGTTTATCAGATGAGACAACAGATGAGACCAGCAGGCCATCAGGTCAGTGTGGAGACTCTGCAGGTCATGTTCAGACCGACCCGGGAAACACAGGCCCATCCGTGCAGAAATCATTGTTCTTCACCTTTTGCCCCAAATCCAGCAGACAGTGTGAGAGGATCATCTCTTCACAGATCAGTCAGTCCATCACTCAGACTGACATTTGGATCAAATTAGAGCTTAATGGACCGACGTGACGGTCGCTGTTTCACGGTGAACACATGAGCGTCTCCTCGCTCTATAATCCGTTTAAATTCTGTTGGACGTCAAGTTACCAGTGACACGAAATACAGAAAAGCCGGAAATGTTGAAATTTTGCCTTCAAAGCAAAAGCATGATAATTGATAGTTCAATTGACTGCTAAGTTTTTGACTAAACAAAACAGATGTGATCAAAACCATGGTGATAAAGGCTAGCGAAAACATACTCAGGAAAATATTCTGTCATAATAACCCTTTCATACTTAAGCATTTGAGTAATACTCAATTTATGGTCCGTGGGCCAAATCTGGACACCGACACAGGGTGCCAGGTGGTCCCCCAAACGTTTTCTAATTAACAATAATAATAACGTGATTTTCAACTAGAATTATTTCTCTGCTTTTAGTATTCATAAGCTGCCAGAGTGAATAAAACACCCCGCAACAGAGGTACTAGATAATGTCCTAATGTTTAAAACCTAATAAACATCCTAAAATCCTAGAAATGCCCCAAAATCCTAGAAATGTCACAAAATCCTAGAAATGTCCTGAAATTCGAGTAGTGTTCTAAAATCCTAAAAAAAATGTCTCAAAATGCTTGATACTTACAAAAATCCAAGAAATGTTCTAAAATCTTAGAAATGTCCCCAAAAGCCTAGAAATGTGCTAAAATCCTAGAGGCATCCTGAAGTACTAGAAACACCCTAATATTCTAATGAGGTCCTAAAACTGGAAAATGATCCTAAAAACCTAGAAATATTCTAAAATCCTGTTAACATGTATGGGGCTGCTGTGACTGGCACCTGGGCTCCTGTCATTCTGCAAAAGTGGCCAAGCAAGCTGAGTATCCCCGATTCACGTTCTTCTGGGGAAAATAGCGAAAAGCTGTTTGAATTGTGTTTACGTCAATAACTTACATTTAAACCTTACATGGCACCCGCGACTTTTAATTTGAAAATCACCGCCGGAAACCGTTGTCCGTTAAGGCTCGTGACGCCTGTGTGGTTGATCCAGCTCTATGTTAGTGAATCCAGTTTCAGTGACATCAGCAGGGAGAAGGTTTGGCCAGACTCCTGCTGTCCTCCTCCGGGATAAAAGCATGAGGAGCAGCCTGCGGAGCGCCGAGGACACAACACTCTGCTGCTGCGCTCCTGCAGGAGCTCCATGCTGCTGATCCACTGAGGAGCTCATCTCCTGCCTGAGAGACAACACAGGAGGCGGAGCGGCCAGAGGACAGGCGGAGGAGCAGAGGAGCAGAGGAGCAGAGGAGGGAGGAAGAGCGACAGAAAGCGCAGCGTCTTGGCGTGATGTTGGGCAACAGAAAAAAAGCAGCCCCGGCGCTGAAGAACGGAGCCGGGACGTCCCAGTCCAAGGCCATCGATCCTCTCAGGAACCTGGGTGAGTGTTTGGATCACAGCTCCTCAAATCTGGAAGTACGACTTAGTGATTACAGGCTTTCTCCCTCTGACACAGTAATGCTGATATCTACAGCAGCCGGAACTGACCGGAGTACCGTTAACTCTCCTCTCACCACATTAACGAGCAAATATTTCCATTCAACAGAATGATTAATGAACTAGATTCACCTCATAGTGACACATTTAACAGCGAGCTTAGCCATGTTATTAAGACTTCATGTAAACAGCATCAATACAGAATGACGCTCTGCAGGTTCTGTCCAAAATCTATATTTAATCAGCAGTACTGTAGGACAGACATGATAAGCTAATAACAATATGATAACGATAATAACTTTATTTAGGCTATATAGCACCTTAAAAACAGAATTTACAAAGTGCATTAAGAAATGAGATAAATAGACTGTGATACAACAACAGAAAGCTTAACAGTCCTATTGAACACAAACACAAACCAGACAACAAAATGCATGATGCAGGATGTATAATGTCAATAAAAAATAATACAAAGAAACAGACCAAACAAACAATCAAAAAAAATAAATAAATGGAAATTGAATAGATAAAACATAATTAAAAAGAGATTAAAAAAAAAAGAAAAGCAGATAAAAAGACAACATCACATATGTGTCTATAAACATGTTTTTTTAAGTGATTTTAAAATAAGTCACTGATAAACAGCAGATCTGGCTGAAACTAACAAATATTTGACCTTACAAATGACTAACACATGACTTAACTCTTTGAAAACTGTACAAATTGTCTTGATTTCTTTCTAAAACATTGGAAGAATGCAATGAACAGGAAAAGAAAAAAATAACCAGAAATTAGCAAGACATTAGTTAAAAGTAAGGGAAAATTATATGGAAATTAGTAATTAAATTTAAAAAAAGACAGGTTTAAAAAAAAAGATACGACATTGAGAAGTGCTTAAAATATTATAATTCTTTAAACTAATTCCAAATATGTAACTACAATAATAATAAATATAGTTTTCCCCTAGCTTTTCACTTTTCCTCCCAAGACATTTTTCCCTAGCTTTCTAAAAAATAATTTTCTAAATGAAATAATTTCCTTGTAATAATTCCAATTTTTTCCAATTTACTTGAAATTTGTGGAATATTTCTTACCAAGTTTTTCAAAGACTTTTTCCCCTCATATTTTGAAAAAGAAAATACTTTATTTATCACAGTAGGTGGGGAGCTGGGGTGTGACTTAAATTATTGTATTTTGTATTTCTATTAAATACCCCAAAACTTGCATGTGGGTTTGTAAGCCAGGTTTCCTTAAAACATTCCAAAATCGCACCATTAATCACAGCCAAAAACTATGAAATACGGTTATTTATAGTAGTGGGAGGGTCATGCATTTCTCCCAGTCATTAAGAGAAGCTCAAGGAAAATTGTAGCTCTGGGGAGGGTCATGACATTTTAAAAAAAAAAAAGGTCACACCCCAGCCACCCCCTACTCTGACAAATAAAGCACAGTCCCGTAGAGTTTACCCTGATGAGGGTCAGTAATTCTCTTTCATCACATCACATCCTGTTGCTTCTTAGGGATATATTTATTTTTTCTCGAGAAACTTTTCTAAGAAACTTTTAAAATCACAAATTTCTGCAGCTCTCAGTCGAACGTGTGCACCCTGCTGATGACAGAGCGTGCAGATCCAGGCTGATTTCACTGATCTGCAGACACTCAGCTGTATGAATCAGCTGCAGGAGAGTTTGGATGACAAAAATGAGAAATGTGCAAACTCAGTAGCATCCATGTTAACTGACGTAGAATTATTGAAGCCGTGTTTTATTCCATTCAGAGGCTCAGTGTGTTGTTTGCTGCGTTAATGGGAATATATTGGTATCATCACACAGTGCAGCTCGTGCTCTGGAGGAAGTGCTGTGTGTTTGTTGAGACTGATTTTATACTTGGGCGTCCCACATGGGAAAAAGTCAAAATTTACTAGCTGGTTAGGCACATTTTCTCCACAACCAGAGCACATATTTAGCTTTCCAGGTTTCCAGGTGCTGGCCAGGGCTTCCACTGCTGTCCACTTCTTCGTGTGCTTTAGCCACACAGTGCAGCAACAAGTTTTTGAGTTGATTTATGTACAGTAAGTACTGTTGCAGTTGTGTCACTGCTGTAATCCGGGGTTAAATAGAGCAGAACAAGAAAGCATTTGCTTTCATTTGTTAATGCAGAGAAGTAGCACAACACACAGGTCAACAAAGGGGAACTATAGTGATGAGAGCATAAGTCAGTTTGGTAATTCTATTAGTCAAAGTGAAAGGTATTAAATGAAAAGAAAGGTTAATCATTTTTTTAACCATTTGACGCCTGGATCAGCATCAGTTTTCTTGCATTGCATTCAGACACCTTTCACAAGCATTTAAACTTTTGAAACATGAGTAAACTGGCAATCAGCAACTTCTGCTGCATTCACATGGAATCAGACAGACAGTAGACAGCAAACTATGTATGTAAATTGCTATAATAATAACATAAATTAATATACACAATAATTTTATTTAATACATTTATTACATTTTTTTGACATTCACCATGGCAACATATCATCATGTGTATTATATTTTGCTGTCCTGCCGTTCCATTGGAAATGTTTTAATTTTTTCCTGTGTCGTCCAGGTGGTATCGCTGGTCTGCTGTCTACCGATTTCATGTGAAAGCAGCATTAGGCATTAGTACCTGGCAAGAAAATGAACGAAAATTAGGTTACAGAAAAAATGTTATTATTATTTAGATTTCTTATTATTTTTCCTAATTTCAGGTAATTTTTGGGTTATTTCTTGTTGTGGTTCTTATTGCCTTCTTTCCATGTGTTTAAAAGAACTAACCATCCAGCAGGAATAAAACCTGGAGCAAAAGTTTAATTCCTGTTGAGAAATAGCAGAAAAATGAACCACGTCTACTGTCCTGTTCAGATGGCCACGCTGTGTGTTCAGGCAAGTGTTTGCGGCTGTGATCCCTTGATATAGCTGTCACATCATGCGTCATTTAGCCTCAAAACCCTCCATAGTTTGGCCTCACTGCCTGCAGAGACAAAACCAACACCAGCAGCACCTCTGAGCCTCTTAATGTCACAGGAAAGCCCCTTAATAGTCTGACACGGTTTTTACTTTGAGAGGTAGCATCTAACTACAGATCATCTGTGACTGAGATGTTTGTTTACAACTGTTTACACATGTTTACATCCAGTTAACATTCACACAGAGGTCCGAGCCAAGCCCCTAATGTTTAAAATCCTAGGAATGTCCTAAAATCCTAGAAATGTCTTAAAATCTTAGAAATGGCCTAAAATCCTAGAAATGACTTAAAATCTTAGAAATGTCCTAAAATCTGAGCAATGTCCTAAAATCCTAGACATGTCCTATAATTTAGAAATGTCCTAAAATCTTAGAAATGTTATAGAATCCTAGAAATATCCTAAAATCCTAGAAATGTCCTAAAATCTGAAAGATATCCTAAAATTCGAGAAACGTCCTAAAATCCAGGAAATGTCCTTCAGTCCTAGAAATGTCCTATAATCCCTGAAACGTCCTATAATCCCTGAAACGTCCTAAAATCTGAGCAATGTCCTAAAATCGTAGACATGTGCTATAATTTAGAAATGTCCTAAAAACCTTGAAATGTCCTAAAATCCTAGACACATCCTAAAATCTGAGAAACGTCTTAAAATCTGAGACGTCCTAAATGTATAGGGCTCTTGCGACTGACGCCTGGCCTCCTGTCATTTTGTAAAAGTGGCCCCCAAACAAAGCCAGATGACGGTGGTGGCCCTGCCATACATGAATCTATATTTTTTATTAGTCTGCAGGTTGTAAAAGAATCACAACAACTAAACTACTGTGAGGGGGGATTTGGCAGCTTTCATGGAAGTTTATTCAGGATAAATCTTTCATTATTTAACTCATTCTTATCATGTGTGGGTTTACACAGAGCTCTTATCTATCTCTGCTGCACACACACGGGTGTGTTTGTTCACTGTGACTTCCATTCATGGGTTAGCCTAGTTCTGCATGTTTACTGTGATCTGTGGATCAAAGACTGTTTTTAAGTCTTGTAGTCCACTGTGGGTGCAGGATTCAGGTAGCTAACAAGCTTCAAACCTCTTTGTGTTTCACAAAGTCAAGACTGACAAGATTTGAAGAGTGATAAACACTTTTCTTCTAACTGTAGAAAAGGAAATATGATCATTTCAGCCAAATTTCAAACTGTTGATTTAAAGTACAGCTATGGCATTATGGGCTTGAAGAAAATATAAAGGGACAGATACAGAAATGTAGTATAGCAATGTAGTATAGGTTAAAGTGGAAACAGACAAGTTTTTCTTATCATTATAAAATAACTGTTTATAACACTTTCAGTTGCACTTTCACTGTGCAGTTTTGTCTGCTTCTGCTTTGACAGTGGATCAGTAACAATATTTGCAGATCTACTCTCAATTTTTTGTTTATTATTTTTTTATTTATTGTTTCTCTTTTCATTAATATAATTTAGTGACAAAAACATGCAAAACAATTATGTAAATGTCTTCTTTACCTGAGCCGGTGACCTTCATAGAGGACTTTACTTTAGTGTCAGCCACTTAATTAAAGCACTGACAGAGCACTAATTATCTGTCAGAGCTGTGTCTGACTGAGAGGGCCTTTAGAGAGAGTGTGTGTGTGTGTGTGTGTGTGTGTGTGTGTGTGTTTGTGTGTGGCACTTCATAGTGCTCATGAGCTGTCTGTGTCTACCACCTACTTGGTGTAGTTATATCAACCGATTCCACAAAAACTGGGTTGAATAAATGGGCTGGAATAAAGGCTGGAAAATTAATTATTACTAGCCTACATATTAAGCAACACAGTGTTAATTAAAGAAACACTTCACTTACAAAATGAACATTTATATAGCAGTTTCTCACCTGTGTTAAGCTGAATTCATGAAGAAAATGTAGTTTCTTTGCACGCCTCTACGGTGAACGAAGAATCCAAAAACAGCAAACATTCTTAATGAATTGAAGTCATTGGGGTCCATGCTTCACAACAGCAATACTTCAATTTACAAACTCTAACACAACCTGTGAAGTAGAGTTCAATTCTCATTTATCCAGCCAAACACTTAGTGCTTCCCAAACACATGCATTTTTGCTAAAACCTTCATATTTACCACACTTCTGCTTACAAGTAGCGCACATTGGCAAGAGCATTTGAACTCCGCTCAATGAAATGTGTGAGCAGAATTGAAAAACGCTACTGAAAGTGGGCCTGACCTTAATTATGCATAATTTTAACCCTTTGAGCCCGAGGTAATGAGTTTGATTTCTTTCAAAACACTGAGAGAAGGCCATTGGCAACTTCACAGCACATGGCCTATAACCAGCATAAATAAATAAAAAGTTAAGAGAAAATTATCTGAAAATAAGAAAAAAAGAATGAAAAAGAAAAAACAAAACACACAAGAAAATGACCCAAAACAAGTGCTAAAAGTTAAATAATGTTTTTTTATGTGACATCATAAAAAACAACCCTGCTCAGGTTTCAAAGGGTGCCTTAATAAAATATAAAGATTTGAGTTATATAAAATTTGACACCCGTGCACTTGTCATGAATGGGGAAATAAATTATACAGACCAAAACTATTTCTGAACAGGCTATAAACATATTTATTTTCTGCTGCTCTTTTGGGATTGTACGTTTATAGGAACTGCAGCTTTTGCAATTTGTAGTATGCACCAGCATGATGGATGACAGTTTTTGCCTCAATGCAGTTGGGTGCATACTTTTTTAGTCATGTTCACTTTTTAAGTTAAAGACATTTATTAACATATGCATTACAATTACAGAGAAGCAGTCATTGGCAATGAAATTCTCAGACTGCTGCCAAAAATGCTCATGAAATACTGTACATATTAGGAAAGAAAATCTGACATTTAACAAAGGGAATCCAACACATATGATTGTGCTTAGCACGAAATACAGGGATAAAATATACAGAAATAGGTAAAACTGTCAGGAAAAGTACGTAAATGAAAAGTATAGTGAAGTGACAGTGTCATGGTGATGAGCTTAAGAGCTCAGAAGCAGTATGGCGTGTGGGATGAGGCTGTGTGTGTGATCCTGGCTGTGAGCTCGGCAGTTTCACCCTCTGTAGAGCTTTATGGCTGGAAGCTGCTGTACGGTGACATACACACTCCAGCAAGGTGACTTTTGTCATTTGGTCCCATCAGCTATAACAGTTAACCCTTGCAGGTGTGTAGGCCTAAATATTTACTACCAATTCATTTCTATGTGAAAGTTAATTTGCGGTGCAACCTGTTTTAAAATAGCTCACACTTACATTATACTTGGCTAATGAAGATTATGTACTGTGTATGCTGCTGTGCATCTACATGTTGCTATCTGTATGTTGTTATATGCTGTTATGAGTATATTAGTGGTTGTATATACCTATATGACCTATATGGAAAAAATAAATCTAAATCGAATCTAAATATGAACTTGAACCGAGTTGGTATATTAGGCTACCACTGCTACTTTGAGCTTTTCTGCTTCAGTACTTCACTTACTATTACTTATTTTTTTACATCAATGTTTTACAGCTATAGATACTATTGGCAGATAGCAGGTCAAAATGTCATGTGCAAAACATATTAGCTCATAAAAAATGATGTACTGCAGGGTTTTAAACTCAAACCAGCATTTAATTACAACATTTAATTCTATTATCATGTTTACTTTTCATGCAGTGTTGTTTCATTGTATTTCATCTTGCTTATTTCTTCTAAAAACGTAGCTAAAAAGGCAATGAGCAACTTGGTAAGACACGTCAAACAAATTGCAAGGAATTTTAAAAAGGTTACAAGAAAATTACCTGAAAATTTGTTTTAAAAGAGAGAGAAAGGGAGAAACTATTAGAAGGTAATAATAATTAAAATATATTTATTTATGCTTCTTGTTATTATTATGATTGCATATATTTGTATATGTGATATATTTATATAAAATGAAGATTTTTGTGGCGAATGGCTAGGATTAGATAAGTGTAAACTTCCTACTACTTTTCGGACATGCAAGTGCTTGTAAATGGAATTTATTTTGTAACATGATTTTCGATTTATTCTGCTTATTTGTTGGAACTTTTTGTTTGTTTGTTTTTCACATGTCTGAAATGTTTAATTAATTCATTTATTCATTCAAAATTGTTATTAGTTGTTATTACCTGTTTTGTCTAAACTGATTTCTTTTTTTTGTTGTTTTTTTTAATTATCTTATTTTTAAACTTTTTTTTGTTATTGTTTAACTTTTTCCTGTGGTTTTGAAAGAAATCAAACCAGTTTGCTCAGGTTTTAAAAATTTAATACTTTTTGCTAAATGGCCAAAATGCAGCTGGATACACATGAAAAATCATGCACCATATATTACTGATTTTTTTGTGTATTAGTGCAGCACAATAGCTTGCATGTGTATGAGTGAGTGAGTGAGTGAGTGAGTGTGTTCGTGTGTGTGTGTGTGTGTGTGTGTGTGTGTGTGTGTATGTCTGGCCTTTATCTCAACTCTCTTGATAAAGTTAATCTCACTACATGTAGACAGCAGTGGCGCAGTCTTTGCAGTAATTATTTGGTGTGTATGTGTGTATTCATCTGTGTGTATCATAAGTCAAACCACACAGTTTCAAACACTGTTTGTTCTGTGGTGGCAGGTACCTGTGGTTTAAGTTCACTCACTTAAACTTTCCCTTTTTCTGTGTCTAAACATGACACTTCCTCCTCACAAACATACAGCTGCTCACCCTCTAAATTTGTCTTACAGCTACAACCCTGCTCCCCTCATCTACAGTAGCTCACTGCTGTAGACAGGGGAGAGAGTGTGTGTGTGTTCGTTTGCATGCACGTGTGCGTTTTCCTAGTATCAAGACGCCTTTGTGAGTGTGGTAACCCAGCCCTTCCCAAACCACAGTGAGACTTCTGTTTGAGTTGCTGAGTCCTGCTTACTCAGCGCAGGACTCAGCACTATGTGGGAAGGACGGTTTAAAGGCAGCGTCGCAGCTCTTTCATTGGTTTCTTTTTGCAGTGGAAATAGTCATTTTGCTTGAAATCACAACAACATCAGAATAATTGCTTCCCTCAGTACACATGCCAAATGATAACAAAGCCATGGAGTCCTCTAACAGCCCATTTTAAGCCCCTCGCCACTGGAAACTTAAGATAAGTCACATTCCTCACTCTGTTGGTCACTACAAACACTGGATGGACATTGATTAGATTGCTCAGCTTTAAGTGGGGCTGCAGGACATAAAGGAAACTATCCCAGAGCAGCTGAGAGTGTTTCTAGGCTGCCTTGATGCTGGTGATAGCTGTGGGCAGAGGTATTGTGTTTAAGGGTTGTCCATATGTCCATCTGTCCATCCGTCCCTATGCCCCACTCTTGTGAAGGCAATATCTTAAGAATGCCAAAAGTATTTTTTTCAAATTCTGCACAAATGTCCACTTGGAATCAGCAAAAAACTGTTTGGATGTTGGTGATCATAGGTCAAAGGTCAAGGTCACTGTGACCTCATCTGTCATATTCTTGGGAATGTGGCAACTCAAGAACACCTTGAGGATTTTTTTTTTTCAAATTCACCACAAATGTTCACTTGACTCACAGATGAACTGATTACATTTTGGTGGTCAAAGGTCAAGATCAATGTGACCTTGCATCCGTCTCATTCTTGTAAATGTGACACCTGATGAATGCCGTGAAGGAATTTCTTCAAATCTGGCACAAACATTCACTTGGATTCACGGATAAACTGATTATGTTTTGGTAGTCAAAATACAACATCAAAAACAAGAAACAAGAAGAAATAAGAATGAGAAGAAATTAATTTTAATTTTAAAAAGCTGGGGAAAAATATCTAGGAAAAAGGAAAAAAAGCTAGGGAAAACTATATTTATAGCTAATTATGATAATTACAAACTTAAAATTGTGTTTAAGAATTATAATTTTTTAAGTTGTTTTTGTAGGTCATTTTCCTTTTTCACCATTTATTTATTTATTTTATTTATTACTAATTTTCAGGCGATTTTCTTGTGCATTTTACTATTTTACTAATTTTTGGGTAATTTCTTCTGCTGTTGCTCGTTACCCTCATATACCAGGTTTTGGAAAGAAACCAGGCCAATTTGCTCAGGTTTCAAAAGGATGAATGTCCAAAAAATATTGTAAAGAATATGAAAAACATTATTTTTTTAAATATTTTCTTTATACTGATTCACTGTTGAAAACTGCTTTTGTCATTGGTGAAGACTGCATTCATCATAAGAGCTTTTGTGTAATGTACTCTGCAGTCACTCCTACCAACACAGTTCTGCATTTCCGTGCAACACCACCCTTCTGATAATCCCATCCAAGACAGCCACTGCACTCATAATCCCAGCTCTGACTCATGCTGGTGAAGACACTAAACGTCAACAGTCAGTATATGGGTTAACAGAGGAAGTTTTAACTGCAGCTGGATTCATTCAAACAGACAAAGGTCACTGCAGCTTGTCATTTCAGAGATCTGTCAACTCAGAGTTTTTTTGTTTGTTCTCTATCCACTATTCTTTCATGTAAATGTAGATCTGTGAATACGCCCCCACATCCTTGATTGTGTCTTGCTATAACATAAAATGAAATGAAATGTAACTCATGCATATCTGCATAACAAAAGCAGGATTTGGGCAGCTGGATGTTTTGAAGGGATAGAGACTGAACCACAATGTTTATTTACTAAAACTTCAGGGTAAAAAAATGCTGTACATATAATCAAATGTCATTGAGCAAACTCTGACTTCACTGATTAGTTTTAAGCCACCTATAAAAATCTGAATCAGTTTATGTATATGCTATATTTAGAATATTTTCAGTGTTTTACCTTGCTGTCAGACAGCCCTCACCGACGGGGATATGAAGCTCAAAAGCTCATGAAGCTCATGAAGTCTCAAAAACACCAGACTGAGCTGCTGCTTGTGGAAGGAGGAGAAAATATTCAAATATTGTGTACTTTTTAGATAGCTAAAATTTGTTTACCTGCAGCCCCGTACACAGCAGGACATTGCTTAGCTTCCATGCCAGTAGATTTGGTTTATCGAAGATGTTAGAAAAGCAACACAGTTCATAAAATAAGCACCACAGAAACGTCAGATAGGTCGGACCACCGTGTTTAACGCTATATCTTTATATCTTAAAGTTATGACAGAAAATGACAACAGAAATAAACAAGTTTGCTGAATTTACAAAAGAGGGAATACTCTTCAAAGATCTCCTTATGACTGTTGCCATTAATTAAAGTATGTTGCAACCAGCATAAAACGTTAAAAACAGCATTAAAGAGTCCATGCTTAAAGCTTGATTTGTGGTGCTGCAAGAGCAGCCTAATGAGACTCAAATCTGGCCTTCAAAATAAAAGCGCCATTACTTTTCTAAATAAAATAATCAATAACACATGACAACAATTAGATACATATTTCCACAATATAAAACAGTAGCAGGAAGTGACTTTTGTTGTCGTGTGACGTCACAGGGATTCGGCCATGTTTTACAGTGGACTTTTGTAATCCATTTACAGAAAAGATAACAGCTTTAGTTTATGCTGCAGTTGGCTCGACTTTCAAAGCCCTTTCTATTATGCACTAAGTACTTCATTCTCCATTATTTTCTCACTCTTATGATAGCCTAATCACACAGTAGATAATATCTTGTATGTAGGAGATAAAGTTTTAAGCCAACATTGCCTGAATTTTTTTTTAATGTTGCCTTTCACTGCTCTCCTCATAGGCATAGGCTAACATAGGCATGACATAGGCTAAAAAAGGTGTCTTAAGAATATGGCTTTCATAAGGGAATTTCCTTTCCACTGTCCCGTCTCATCACCATACGACCTTTGTCTTTCTCTCACTCCTCATCTTCTCTTGACTTTTTCCTTCGCAATGTCAAGTCCTTCTGTCTTGCTTCATGTCTTTATCCATACCTTCTCATTTCTAACCCCACCCATCTGCTGGTTCAACCCCAAAATATCAGGATTACAGAGCTCCCACATGAGCTGCTGTGGTCCAACAGATGTATATATATAAATATACCCTAACTTCTAATCCTGACATGCTCTACTCTTCTGTTTTTTCTTTTCATCCTCCCTCTTTCTCTTTTCACCCTCTGCCTTCTTTCAGTGCTACGTACTTATTATACTGTGCATGGACTGCCATCCAAGTCCAGTTTTCATGACCTCATATGTGTCTTTTTTAACCATCTTTTTGTCTGTTTGCTTTCTAGGAGTGGAGGATGATGAAGATGTGAAGCAGATGCTGCAGGGCTCCAGCATGGTAAAGGTAAGCTTGTTCCTAATTGTAAACTGCTACTAGTTGGTACTTGTTACTAGTAATTAATAATAGAGTAAACTCAATGATTCTTTTATCATATGTAAAGGTGCGATCGCCTCGCTGGCAGAAGCGACGAACTCTAAAGCTGCTTGAAGACGGTGTCACTGTCTGGTGTCAGTCCCACAAAACCTCCAGCCGGGCCAAGGAGCAGCAGTCCTGTAAGTGTGTGTGCGTGTGTATGTGTGTGTGTGTGTGTGTGTGTGTGTGTGTGTGTGTGTGTGTGTGTGTGTGTGTCTGTGTGTGTTCTATCATATAAGTCAGTATAAATTTGTTGAGGCACAGTGATTTCAATAGCATACAATCACAACAGTAGGACGACGTGCAGCGTACAAGGCAGTACATGACATGATTTAGACAAGCAGGACATGTTCCTGGATCAACATCTCACATTGCGATCCTGGACCAACATACAATCAACCAATCATGGCCCTCTGACATCATCAGTGTGCTACTTCAGTGCTTAAACCCTTATGAGCTACTACAGGGTTAGCAAGTTAGCTTGATAACTGGGTATGCTATGCTAATAAGTGGGCTTGCCAAATCCCAAATTGGCTTGTTCAGTAACATTAAAGAGTGAGGATATTGTCATAGTTCAGTTGCAAAGACCTGCAATCTACATATTTTCCCTCCTTTGAGGTGGCTGGTTCTAGGCATGGACAAATGCTCCGCCTGTCCCACTAACGCCAAACATAAGCATCTTTAGCCCCAAGTCATTCTCAATGAGTGGTTATGGTCACTAAGGCAGAGATATTCAACTGGCTTTGCCTAGGAGCCGCTTTTCAAAATGACAGGATGCCTGGGGCCAGTCGCAGATCCCCATTCATGTTTGTAGGATTTTAGCACATTTCTAAGATTTGGGATGTTTCTTGAACTTAAGCATGTTTCTAGGATTTTAGGACATTTCTAGTATTTTAGAATATTTCTAGGATTTTTGTACGGGTCAAGCATTTTGAGACATTTTTAGGATTTTAGGACGCCACAAGAATTTCAGGAAGTTGCTGGTATTTTAGGATGCTTCTAGGATTTTAGGACATTTCTAGGATTTTGTGACATTTCTAGTATTTTTGGACGTATCAAGGATTTGGGAGAATTTGTAGGATTGTAGGATGTTTCAGGGTTTTAGGACATTTCTAGGTTTTTAGGACACTCTGGCACCGTATATATACTAAACGTACAAAAACAATCCCAGCATGAATTACTTTATTTTGATGGTGAATTAGAAAGTGGCTGGAGGGGCCAACTGGCACCCTGTCGGGGGCCAGATTTTGCCGGTGGGCTCTAAATTGAGTATCAGTGCCATAGTGCATAAAAAAACACAAAATTGAGCTTGTTTATCAGAAAAGGTTCCATTGGAGGGTCTCCCTACTGAGATCAGGTCCAAGCCCCAAATGTCCTCAAACCCTTAAAAAAGGATGACATTCTCTGGATGATCTGGATGACATTCAGCAAACAGTAGTAAAGAACTCATATTACCCAAACAACATGTCTTACTGCCCCCCCAATCAAAGCAGTCTAGAACCGCTGCTGCTTGTACTCCACATGTTAACATCCCACAGTAACTTGTAGACTGGTCAGAATCCAGACCACATGTTGCTCGAAAGTCACATAAAAATGTACATAATGATTTAATGGAAGCCATTTCAAGCTATGAGCTACACGCCATGTCACAAAACAAAAGCTGAATCATCACAAGAAACATAAACACAACATTTATCAGGCCTTGTTAAGGTCATGACCTCCTGAATCACATCCACAGGAATATTGAAGCAAACCTCCCCGACCCCACCCAGAGGTTAACGGTAACAAGCGGGCCTTTCCTCTGCCAGAGGAGCTCAGCGCTCTGACTGGGCGTGTGAGGTGAAACATGGGTATACAGTATCTATTTTTGTTAATTTTAAATGCTACTTACTGCTCAGTGCAGACATAGACTCCCTCACACAGCTACCGTTCCTCTATCTGAGGGTCACACACGGCGCCTTGATTATAGAGCTCAGCTATTTCTAGCCGCAGATGGCTGCCCATCCTGTTGTAGTTCAAAGAGTGAGATTATAGGACATTATATGGCGGTGGGAGTTGGCTCTGGGTGCTGTGGTTTGGTGCTATATAGTTACCATCCGACACAAGCACTAGGTTAGCCTCCAAAATACAGGACAAGGCCTTTCATTGCCACAAGACCAGATTTGCTTGTGATGTGGCACAGTGTGTGTGTTTGGTGTGCAGATTGGTGTGTGTGTGTGTGTGTGTGTGTGTGTGTGTGTGTGTGTGTGTGTGAGTGTGTGTGTGTGTGTGTGTGTGTGTGTGTGTGTGTGTCATGCACCTCGTGCTTTCATGACACCCTGGATTATCACTGAAACTGACGTAAAATTCTGATGTGCTAGTTCTTCATGTCAGCTGAATCATCTGTAATCCATAGTATACTCCTCTCTGATCAGTAGCTGCTTCTGAAAACACCAATAGATTTCACTTTTTGAAAACTAAAAAAGTGGCTCAATTCCTAAAAAAAAAAAAGAAAAAAAACACAGAAGGAAGGCAATGAGCAGCACAGAAGAAATCATACATAACATGTATAACATGTAATTATGATGATTATAAATATAGTTTTCTTGGCTTTTTTTTTTTTTTTTTTGCTTTTTTTCCCTAGACATTTTCCCTAGCTTTTTATATAGTTAATGGTTTTCTAAATCTACTATTTTCTTGCAATTTGTGGAACATTTCTTACTAAGCTGCTTGTTGTCTCTTACCCTTTTTTGCCACTTTGCTCAGGGTTCAAATATTTGAATACTTGTGAAAGACGTGAAAACAGCACAAGAAAAGTGAGGCTGCTCCAGGTTTTAAATGGTTAACTGGCCCTGACACATGGATAGGAGAAAGTAGAAGCTTGTCAGCTGCCCCCAGTAATTTATCCCACTCATTTCACTTCAGATGTGTTTGCTCTAACTGGGTGGTCTGGTGCAGTAGCTGTCAACGTTCTGTCTTGTGGCTCTTTGATATTAGGTTAAGTGTAATTCCCCAAATCCCAGTTTACAGCCTTCATGTGGACATGAGTTTAGAGCAGTTCAGTTTTTTTGCCAACAATGGCAAAAATCTCTGGGAAATACATTTTGTTTTGTTTTCTTTCTAATCACTTAAATAATCTGACAGACTTGTCAAGGGTGTAGGGTCGTTTATTTTTTTGCTCCATTTTTCACAGGTTTAGCTTTAAGTATCTATATCTATATCTATATCTATATCTATATACAAAATTCACAATCAACCGTCAGAAACCTGAGCAAATTGGTTTGATTTCTTTGAAAACATAAAAAGCTACTTAAAAGAGCAAAAAGACATTGCCCAAAAATGAGCAAAACATTTGTAAAACACTGACAAGAAAATTATCTGAAAATATGCAAAAAAAAAGTAAAATGTAAAAAAACCTGTTTATTGATATATTTTATTATATTTTTTCTGTAACATACTAAATATAGAATTATTATCATTATAAATATTGTTTTGGGGACATTTTCCTCTAATTTTTGGATAATTTTCTAATCCCCCCTTCTTTTTTAAGTGCTTTTCTGGTCACAATATACTTATTTCTTGCAATTCGTGGTACATTTCTTGTCAGGTTGGCCATTGCCTTTCCGTTTCTGTTTTATCGAAAGAAATCAAACCAATTTGGGCAAGTTTCAAAGGGTCAAATAGCTTGTAAAAGGCGTCAAAAGGCAGCACAAGAAAACTGAATTTGATCCAGGTTTCAAAGGGGTTAATGGCTCAGATTGAACACACCACACAATGCCACAGATGTCCCAAGTTTTAACGTAGCATGCTATTGCCTTGCTGACTGCAGGAATGTCCACCAGAGCTTTTAGCTCATAAATGGAATTTTCATTTCACTACCATTCCATTTTTGTTTCTGTGAATTTGGCAATCCATCAGTTACAATGACAAAATGCTGTCAGTACAAAACCCTGGTGAGGATGATGAGCAGATTAATTCCTTAAGACGGTTTCTGACGGTTTGTTCAGATATTCTTCATTTGTGCAAACCAGTTGTTGCATCAGCTGTTCAGGTGGATGCTCTCAGACGATTTTGCAGGTGAAGATGCTGGATATGGAGATCCTGAGCTGGTTTGGCTACTGTACATGTGGTCTACAGTAGTGAGACTGGTTGGATGTACTGCCAAATTAATAGAAAATGAGATGATACATGATAAAAGTTTTTAGGGAGCAAAAAGCAGTATGCTGGTTTCACTATTTTGTGTTGTAGAGACCATTAGAGATCATAGTGTACATAAACTTTCTCAGTATCTTTGTAAGGAACAGCATTTGACATATTTTGAGCAGAATCCCCCTCTCGCTGTTGTCTGTTTATTGTCAGGTTACACACAGAGCACAGAGCTTTGCTGTCAGTCTGTGTGTGTAGTTTCTGTTGAAAGCATAGCCAAATAGAGATCTGCAAACACCAGCTGACATTTGGTCAGTTGTGATGTTTAATTTGGTTTGTAGAGGCGTGATGTCATTGTGAAGGTAAACATGTGGGCACAGTCATATTGAAATGAGCGTCAGTGTGTGCCGATGAACAAACAGGGTGAAAATAACACACAAACAGCTCTGTTTATGAGGGAAACACTTGGTGAAACCTTGATTTATAAAAGTGTGTGTGTGCGCGCGCGCGCATGCGTGTGTGTGCGCGTCACACAGCTTACCTCTCCATTGAAGTCGTGTGTGTCTAAATTTAGTAGGAATTATAATCAACAGTGCAGTGCTGTGCTGAGTGTTATTAGTTGCCAAGCCAGTGTTGGCACTGTCTCCATACACATTCAGTGTCCTGCAGAAATACAGTACAAACTGTTTTTTCAGCACAAGGGCTACCCAGATTACAAGAAAAGCCGACATGACTTGGAGCCTGTTCTTGCCCAAACCGCATTCCCTGCAACCATCATTTTCTGTTGACATGCAGCAAAAAAGACAAACTGAAATCCATCTTTAACACAGCAAATGTAGTTTAGAGTAGTGTGACAAATATTAGCACTGCATAAATACCAAGGAAAAGTAGAAAGTCTGTGGACTTAACAGGCAAGATTAGTCAAACAAAAGTGAATAAATGAGCAGAGGCCAGATATTATTGTCTTTTTCTTGTATATTGCTCAGATGTGAGTGTGTGTGTCAATACCAATCTGCACTGACAATTTAAATCTTTGTTTAAGTGGCCCAAAATGATCATCTTAAATACACACTACATAGAGAGCTGGGTACAGAATGATAGCATTAAAGAGAGAGCTAGTTGGTTTTCAAATGTAGCCCACGGATACTCAACTTGCTTTGCTTGGGAGCCACTTTTGCAAAATGACAGGAGGCCAGGGGCCAATCCAAGCAGCCATGTACATGTTTCTAGGATTTTGGATCATTTATAGGATTTCAGCATTTTTCTAGGACTTTGGTACATTTCTAGGATTTTATGACATTTCAGGATTTTAGGACACTTCTACGATATTAGGATATTTCGAGGATTTTATCATGTTTCAAGGATTTTAGGGCATTTCTAGGATTTTAGGATATTTCTAGGAATAAAGCACTTTTTGGGATTTCAGGTCATTTCTAGGATTTTAGCATGTTTCTGGTATTTTATGACATTTCTATGATTTTAGAACATTTCACAGATTTCAGGACATTTCAATGAATTGAGGACATTTCTAGAATTTTGAGAGATTTCTAGGATTTTAGGATGTTTCTTGGATTTTAGGACAATTCTAAGATGTTAGGTCATAGGACCTCTGTCAGGGTGCAGGGGATCCTCCACTGACACTTTTTTTTATCAACAAGCTCTATTTTCATGCTGTTTTATGCAATCTGGCACCTTATGTATATTAAAAGTACAGAAACAATTCCCAGTGTCAATCACTTGTTTCATTGTAAATCAGAAAATGGCTGAGTATCACTGAAGTAGACTGTACGTGTGCCACACAGCAAAATTTATATATATAATATTGCTTTTACTAACAATAATAAAGTACTGTTATCTGATAATGCAGAGGATGAGCTATTGAAACCATGAGTAGATGGTGAATTTATGTTACAAAATGTGAGTGTGAGTGTGTAAGTGGATGTAAAGAATAGAACGATCAAAGCCACAGAGATGACTGTGTAATGCATTTATTCCGTGGAGATGCACTGCAGTTGAAAAAGCTGAACAAAAGACTACAGGTTCTCTTTTCTCTTTATTGTTTGTTCTTTAGTGATGTAAGGGTTGGGTTATGCTGGATAGGAACTATACTAAACAAAAATTTAAGCACAGCACTTTTGTTCGTGCTTCAATTTTTTTAGTTGCAAGTTTGTCAAAATCTGTATTCCAGGGTCTTTAAAAACAGTCCAATATCAATGCTATGTCTGGGGATAGGTGTTACACACTGAACTCGGGGGCTCCCTTAACACTATGATCAGTATAAAAATTCAGTACATCATATGCTATGGCTGTTCAACAGATCTCAACCCAGCTGAACCCTTATAGAAGATTTTGGAATGACATGCGTCAGTGTTTTCTCTGCTACCACAGATGAGGAACCATATTTTGGACTAATGCTGTTCATGCATATAACAGAGTTTAGAGACTTAGACAGTCTATGACAAGTGCAACTGAAAGGGTTTTTTGGCTCATATTTTGGGGAACTCAGGGGTGAGAACGGAAATGTGTCTGTTATCTGACCTGACCTCTCCTAACCAGCCACTACCTCATTTAGGAAATCATCATGAACTCTATCCATGCATAGTCCTGACCACAGAACCTGCATTCTCTCCACCTGCTCTTTTAGCCCTCCACATCTGTGGTACATTTGTGTCCTCTCTAGGACACCCACGAGAGACAGAAGTCAGATATTTTCATAAGGATAACAGAGATTAAGGATTGATGTGAAACAATAACTCAGAAAAACTTAGCAATAACTCAATGAATAAACAAAACACTCATACACTGATCAGCAAAAATATTAAAACTAGGGACAGTGAATAACATTGATCATCTCATCAAAATGCAGTGTTCTGCTCCAAGCATTCATGTGGATGCCACCTGACGCACTACCCACCCAAACATGGTTTCAACACTTTCCAATGGCAGTGCCCCCCCCAGCAGACTAATGCGCCATACCATACCTCGAAAATCTGCTCAAGAATGGACTGAGGAACATGACAAAGAGCTCAAGGTGTTTGATCTGGCCTTTAAATTACCCAGATCCCAATCTGACTGAGAATTCAGGGGATGTGCGAGTACCCAACCTCGCAATCCACAGGACTCAAAGGATTCTCTGCCAACCACAGGACACCCCCAGAGTGTCCATGCCTTGACAGGTCAGAGCTAAGTCTGATCCAAGGAGGCTTCATGGTGGATCAGAGGTACCTCTGAGGTACTGGGACATCCAACAGATACTCCATTATATTGGGATATGGAGAATTTGGAGGCCAGGTCAACGCCTTGAGCTCTTGGTCACATTCCTTGGTCCATACCTGAACCATTTTTGCAGTGCGGCATGGCACACTGCTGGGGGGCAATCAGGAATTAGTTCTGAAATGAGGAGGGTTCTTGGTCTACACAGGTTTTTGAGTGGGTAGAACTTGTCAAGTGGCATAGACATGAATGCCAAGACCTGAGGTTTCCCAGTAGAACATTCCTTAGTGCCACCTATAATATCTATCAGTGGTTTTAACGTTTTGGCTGGTCAGTGTAAGTTCATCTTAGAGTTAATGTGAGGATGGATAATTCGTCAGGCAAAACTTGCTCTTTACTTTATCTCTTCCTCTTCCACCCATGTCTCTCTGTTCTCCTCCCACATTCTCAGTTTCTGTCATGGAGGTGGAGTGTGTTCGTGAGGGTTGCCAGTCGGAGACGTTGCGGCAGATGGTCGGCTCGGTACCTGAGCAGCGGTGTTTGACGGTGGTCTTCAAAGGGCCCCGCAAGAGCCTGGATCTCCTCTGCCAAAGCCAGGAGGAAGCTCAGCATTGGACCCGAGGCATCCGAACTCTGCAGGAGAGGGTGGAAAACATGACCCAGAAGGAGAAACTAGACCAATATCCTATTTTTTGTTCATGTTGAATTTTATAATTGTAAAACCACAGACTTGATATACATTTGGAATGAGTTTGTGAAGGTTCTCAGTCATCCAGGTCATTGTGATTATACAGTAAGTGCTATATCATTAGCAAGTGGATTTGCTTAAGGTTCTTGAAGATGTTTCGCCTCTATTTAAAAGACTTAAGACTTAATCAAGTCCAGTTGCCTCCAAAATAGCACCTAAGACATTTGGAATGAGAGTTTTTGTTGCAGGCCCCAGTAGCCCCCTTCATGAACTTTTGAAAGTCCCAAACCAAAATGCCATCATTGTATCAAGTATATAATGAAAACTGATGTAGGTTGTTTTGTCATCTTCCACTTTTTTTATTGATTGAAATGTTTAAAAAAAAAAAAAAAACACCTGCAAACTTTGTGTTGGTCAAACACTGCACATTTTCTGCTCTTGCTGTCTCCTTGACTATGTTTGTGTGTCACCTGGATCCATGCTTATCTGAGTCGGGCCGACCAGAATCATGATGATAAGATGACCTATGATGAAGTCCAGACACTGCTGCAGATGATCAACATTGACCTGAGTGACCAGTATGCCCGCAGCCTCTTCCAGGTAGCACGCACATACAAAGCCGCTGGCTCCATATCTGAGATTTCACTTTATAATTCAAAGTGATTTATAAATTCATTGGACTTGAATAATGAGAGACCTTCATTAACTATGTGTTGCTTGGAGAGCAGCTTCAAAAATATAAGAGATTGTCTGACTTTGTCTGTCTGACAGAAATGTGACCAGTCAGCTGACGGCCGTCTGGACCACGGGGAGATCGAAGTGTTCTGCAGGGAGCTGTTAAGAAGACCAGAGCTGGATGCTGTGTTTATCCGCTACTCTGCTAATGGCTGTGTACTTTCCACTGTGGACCTTAGAGATTTCTTGAAGGACCAGGGGGAGGACGCTTCTCTCACCCATGCCCAAAGCCTCATTCTCACCTATGAGCTTAATGAGTGGGGTACGGTGCTAAGTAACAAAATACTGCAAAATACCAACATTTATCTGATGTGTGTTGCATAACAACTCTGATAAACCCCTTAGATCAGGGATACTTAACATGCTTTGCTAAGGGGCCACTTTGCAAAATGACAGGAGGCCAGGGGCCAGTCTCAGCAGCTCCATACATGTTTCCTGGACTTTATGACATTTCTAGGATTTTCGGAAGTTTCTAGGATGACAGGACATTTTAAGGACGTTTCTAAGATTTATGGACATTTCTAGCATTTTTGCATGCTGCATGTCAGGATTTTAAAACATTTCTCAGATTTTAGAAAGTTACTAGGATTCTTGGACATTTCTCATTTTTTCGGATGTTTCTGGGGTTTAAGGACAGTTCTATGATTTTAGGAAATTTCCAGGATTTGTGGATGTTTCTAGGATTTTAGGACATTTCCAGGATTTAAGGACATTTCTAGGATTTTGGCACATTTCTAGGATTTTAGGATGTTTCAAGGATTTTGTCATGGTCCTAGAATTTTAGGATGTTTAATTTTAGGAGATTTTTAAGGATTTAAAGACATATTTTTCTTTATTTTAGGCCATTTCTAGGATTTTAGTATGTTACTAGGAATTAAGCATGTTTCAAGGATTTTATTACATTCCTGGACTGGGAACTACTTTGAACACATTTGGTTCCTGATCTGGTGCTTCCTTAAAAAATAAGACAAAACATGGTTTGTATCTCTTTTTTTTTTAAAAGAAAATGCTATCTTATCAGCATCAGCTTCATACTGTACTGTAAATCCAAAAAAAACCCATTCTAGAATTAAAATTCTTAAATATTTATTGGTATTTTACAAATGTAACTAGGACTACCACAATGCTCACTACAATAATTCTCCTCCTTTCCTGACTTGTGTTTCTGCCTTTTGCCCAGTACAGCCCAGAAGAACCAGTTCATGACCCCCAATGGTTTCACCATGTACATGCTGTCTAAGGAGAACTGTGTGTTCAACCCAGACCATGCCAGAGTTTACCAAAACATGACATGCCCACTGGCACACTACTTTATCTCCTCCTCCCACAACACCTACCTCACTAAGGACCAGCTGACAGGGAGCAGCAGCACAGAGCCGTACATCCGGTAAGAATGAACACAACCGCACGCATATATGCACCTGTACATTTGCCCTTTTTATGCCTTTGTAACATTTGCGTCCATATGCAATGCGCACGGGCGACATCACTTGAGAATGCGGCTGGATGGGACTGGTCACGTGCAAATGAAAGGCTTAAGGACGGCGTCAGGTAGAAATGTTGCCGCTGATGACGCAATATAAGAAGCACACGTGCATTTATAGGGCTGGCGGCTGGCAAGGTGGACGGGTCCCACAAACAACTGACTTTCAGAGTTTGGAGTTCAGTCCTTGTGTGGATATGGCACCTTACCAAGTGCCTCTTTTTTCCTAAACCTAACCGTCCATGACTTTGTTGCCTAATCTCAACCATCATAGCAGCTGCTTTGGTTGCCATGTGCTTTTGTGTAAACATAAGGACCATAATGCATCATCCCACCATGTGCATTTGTTGACATCACAGTAACAGCATCCCACAGTTAAAGCGTAAACAGATTGTGGATGTGGCCTTCGACACAGCTCCTTTGGGGGACGGTTGCAGGACAGTTGATGGGGGGGGCACAAAGGGTGGTGACATGAGACAAAAAAACAAGTGAGATGATAGAGACGGGTTAAGATAAGGTCGGGCTACATCCCAAAGATGGAATTTATTGTGCATGGGCAAAAGTCTGATACAAAAGAACATTTTCCTCTAAAATATCCCACATAAAATTTTTATAACGTGCCTGTTAGGCCTTAATGCATCTTGACAGGGATGCAAACTGTGGGCAGGAACAAACCTCGTCCCTGGATGTTGCAGTCTGTACTAGATGCCGACAGACAGAGCTAAAGGGCACAGATCAGTTTCAAACCCCTTAAGCCGATGACACCTTCTCTCACTGAGCCATCTCTGTTTCAGAGATTCCCTAATGACGATGTTTGTCTTAGAGCCCTGAATCATGGCTGCCGCTGCGTGGAGCTGGACTGCTGGGATGGAGATAAAGGAGAGCCGGTCATCTATCATGGACACACACTCACCTCCAAAGTGCCCTTTGTCGAAGTCATTGAGACCATCAACGACTATGCTTTTAAAGTGAGTACTGGATATAGGCTTACAGGCTTTTGCCTTGTCGTATTTGTGCAGAGATATATGGTACAGATGAATAAAAAAATAAAAAATAAAGTTCATGAATTAATTCAACTTATTTTTGCTGACACAGACGATATACTCTAAAATCTATATGGCAGTGATACTCAACTTATAAACAAAATATAACAGTCCTTTTAAACCCCTTAGCCTGATGATACTCCACTTACACCCTGTGGGCCAAATCTGGCCCCTGAAAGGGTGCTGGGTGGCCCCCTAATGGTTTTCGAATTCACAATAAGCATAAAATGATTCACACTGGGAATTGTTTTTGTATTTTTAGTATACATAAGGTGCCAGAGTGCATAAAACAGCGACACAGTAGAGCTTGTTTAGCAGAAAAAGTGCCGGTGGAGGATCTCCCACACCCCCAACAGAGGTCCTAGCTAAGTCCCTAATGTTGTTTAATCTGAGAACATTTTAAAATCCAAGAAACGTTTTAAAATCCTGGAAATATTCTAAAATCCTAGAAATGTCATGACAACCTAGAAACATCCTAAAAATCCTATAGATGTCCCAAAATCCTAGAAACGTCCTAAAATCCTGGAAACATGCTAAAATCCTAGAAATGTCCTAAAATCCAGATATATACTAAAATCCTAGAACCATCCTAAAATCCTAGAAATGTCTTAAAATCCCAGAAACTTGTTAAAATCTAGACATGTGCTAAAATCTAGATATGTCCTAAAATCTTAGAAGTTACCTAGAATCCAGGAGATGTCCTAAAATCCCAGGCTGCTGTGACTGGCCTCCTGTCATTTTTCAGAAGTGGCCCCCAAGCAAAACAAGTTGAGTCTCCCTGATGTAGACAGTCTAAGACTTTTATTTTCCAGACAGGCCATAAGATCCTTTTCTTCCCCTTGCCTGCTGGATTGAAACATTCCTTTTCTCTGACTGTGCACTGTCATCCCTCTCTGGCAGGCCTCCCCGTACCCTCTGATTCTGTCCCTGGAGAACCACTGCTCCGTGGAGCAGCAGACAGTCATGGCTCGCCACCTGCGATCCATCCTGGGAGACAAACTACTCACCAAACCCCTGGATGGTTTGGATCTTCATAAGCTGCCTTCTCCAGAGGTAAGGAGACTCTGCTCCACGAGCAGGTGAAAGTTCAATCCCTGTAAGAGTTTCTGTTTTTATTGAACCAATAGTGTCCTTGATTGAGACACAGGTCGTGCTTGTGTGCACTTGAGCCACGTAATGGCAGATTTTGCAGCTGCCTGACATGGTGAAATGATTTGTCCAGATAGATATTTGGAGTGCAGTTGCTACTTTTCAGTGGAATGTTGATGTGGTTAAAAATAGCCAGTGGCTGACTCCCAGTCAGATTCCAGTTCGAGCACAGCACTCTGACACACTTTGTACTACCAAGACTCTTTTTCTCTGTTATGTCTGTGCAGAGACTATACTGTTTGTGTTGGAAGGTAAATGTGGGACTATCTGCTCCTCCGTGTCCCGCTTATTCTACATTTCCACACAATCATATGTGTCAGTGCACTCATGATGTGTGCCCCAGTAATCACACTCCCTTGAGGCACCTTCACATTTGTGTTTCCTTCTGGCCACTGCGCCTGTAATTACACTGCGATCATTATCAATCAAACAAACCTGAGAGGGGCACGACAGGTGAGCAATTCAGGAACAGCAGCAGGGCAAAACAGAGGAACAGATCAGGGACAGACTAAAGTTCAGCAGGCTGAGAAGCTATAAGACAAATGCAACAATCAGTACATCAACATGCACAGATAAGTGGAGCTACAGTTCTGGCTCCATCAGGGCATTTAATTGGACTACTGTCCTTGTCCCAGTCCACAAACACTGGGGGAGAATCCATGTACTGTGTCTGCCTCCATCAACACATCACATATACATAATCAAACGGCGCTGTGCAAACTCTGCTTTCATTGTTTAGTTTTAAGCCACTTAAAAAATAATATCAGTTGAAGTTTATGCTATATTTATATTTTCACCGCTTTACCTTGCTGTCAGACAGCCCTCACCGCCGTTATATTAAAACAGCTTAGACAAAAAGGTTAACTTTCCTTCTGGAGAATGAGTACCTGCAAAATTTTGAAAACATATGGGCACATATGGGTGAGATGCCGCTATGTATATATGATTTATTATTACACTCTGCAATAAACTAAATAAAAATTTGATCACAAGAAATATAAATAAAAAATAAAACGGCAGACCCAGTCTACTCCAGTCAACGGTGGAGCTGCTGCTCTGCGGCTGCCTCCATCAGCTGTTGGGGAAAATAAGAAAATAAATCAGTTTTTTGTTTAAGAAAAATGACAAAATAAATCTACCTTGTACCTTGTACAATATTCAGATATAGTGTACACTTAAACTGATATTGACGTTTTTAAGTAGCTAAAATATGTTTTGCTGCAGATCCGTCCACAGCAGGACATCGCTTAGCCTCTGTGCTGGTGTTATTATCTATCAGAGGAGGGGGGTGCCAAGAATAAAACCGTTTAATTTAAGATAAATGTGAAATACTACCTTTAAAGTTGTATGCCCCTCACCTAACCCAAAATTAAAAACACACGTCCTTCCACAGTATTTCATTTTTTTTTTTTTTGTTTTAAATGCCTGACCCATTTAGCAGCACCCCTTCCCTGCGTGAGGCCGACGCGGCGACTAGGAGCATGTGCATAAGGCCAAGTCCAGTCCTGATTGAGGTGTCTAGATGACAGAGGAAATCAACTTCCAGTTGCAATATCTAGGTGTGTTAGTCCAATTTTGAGAAATTTGATTTAGTACAATTTTAGTCAGACTAACACAATAATTTAATTTTTTTGAACATCATGCAAACATACTGACTGACAAAATGGCAAATTATAGTTAGAAATGGGCTGATAAATACACTGTCAGGCTGATGAGGGAAATGAGAGGTAGGTGAGGATGTGGGCGGGAAAGGTGGTGGAAAAGGCGGGAAAAGGGTCACTGCAGGGCGGGAGAGAGTGGTTTTATTATTGGTATCATTTTCACAGGTTGATAATGTATAGTCTGTTTCATGTGTTGGTTGTGTGTGCAGGATCTTAAGGGTAAAATCCTGGTGAAGGGGAAGAAGGAGCACGTGGTGGAGGAGTGCTCGTCCAGCTCCTCAGACCTCAGCTCGTCTGATGAGGAGGCCAGCCGCTCTGAATGCAAACCCTGTAAAAAGAAAGAGGACAAGAAGGTGGGCACAACACCAGCAGCTCACCGAACAGATTGTTGGTCTAATGCACTAATACTCTGCCCCCTGACAGAGTGCTGGGTAGACCCCAACCATTTCCTAACTCATAATAAAAAACACTAATAAAAAAAGCAAAATGATTCAGACTGGAAATTGTTTTTGTACTTTTTATATACATAAGGTACCAGTGCAGGTGCATAAAACAGCATCAAAATAGAGCTTGTTGATCAAAAAAAAGTGCCAGTCAAGGATCCCCCACACCCCCAACAGAGGTCCTAGCTAAGACCCTAAATCCTACAAATGGGCTAAATCCTAGAACATCCTTAAATCATTGAGCTGCTGTGACTGGCCCCTGGCCTCCTGTCAATTTAAAAAAGTGGCCCCCAAGCAAAGTATAGTTATCAGCAACTCATTTGTAAGTAAAGTAAAGTGTTTCTGTGTGTGTCCCCTCAGCCAGGTGTGTCTAAGCTGAGTCCCGAGCTGTCGGAGCTGGTGGTCTACACCCGCAGTGTTCCCTTTAAAAGCTTTGAACAAGCAACCAAACACCCGGCGACTGACATGTCCTCGTTCTCTGAGAGTGAAGCACTCAGGCACGTCAAGGACTCAGGTATGATGTGTGCATGTGACTGAAGTTACTCCCAAAATGTAAAGGGAAATAGTTTGCATGCTGCTCACAGATTATTAAGATTTGGTCTTATACAGGCAGTTACTTTTTGCTTCTGTCATGTTGAGGCAGCAGAAGGGCAAAAGCAGAATGAGTCTTTCTTCTGCTTACCAGTGGACTAAGTGGACTTTTCTTGTCCTGGTCCTCCAGGGATGTATTTTGTCCGCCACAACAGTCACCAGCTCAGCAGGATTTACCCCTCAGGCCAGCGCCTCCAGTCCTCCAACTACAACCCTCAGGAGATGTGGAACGGAGGCTGTCAGATAGGTAAGAGCTGATTTTAGGTCGTTCTATTCACAAGAGATGCAGACAGACAAAACAAGGTTTATTACTCAGACACCAACACACTCACCAGAATTATACATTGTTATGTTTTCTATGCAGTGAATAGGCTGCAACGTTTTTATGTTTTAGTTTTCAAAAGTTTAGGCACAAAAACCACACTGCTAGGGTTGGAAAAAGATCATGTTTTGGCTTAAAATACCTGGTTTGAACACAGCCCATCATGTCCCAAACTCTCGTTCAAAAATACCCATTTTTGTCACTGGCTTGATTGTTTCTTTAAAAAAAATACCCACTTTCGCAGTACATGTCCCAAATCCTTGTTAAAAAATGCCTACTTTTGTTGCGAACATGGCTGGACATTTCCTGCATTCAAGAAAAAAAAAACAAACAAAAAACCTCGTAGCTCATAGCTGTTGTCAAAAATCACGCACTGTTGTTAGTCTTGAATTGTGGTCTGCTGTCTCCTGCTTGGCAGTTGTATTTCTAGGTGTCATGCCTCATGTAAAGAAAAACCCACTTTTGTCACAAGCTGCTCTGGTTAAAAAAACCTTGATTCAGTCGCTACAAACCTGGCTGAGCATGTCCTGAACGCTTGTAGAAAAAACAATAACAACAACAAAAAGCCCTACACTTTTGTGGCAACAAACACAGCTAAATGTGATGTTGAACACAGTGTGAACATAGTGCTGTTGTGTTTTCTCCAGTGGCTCTGAATTTCCAGACACCTGGTGAGCAGATGGACCTGAACCACGGCAGGTTCCTGCAGAATGGTCAGTGTGGCTACATGTTAAAGCCTCCCTTCATGTGTCAGCCTGACACCACCTTCAACCCCGAGAATGTTGGCGGAGGTCCAGGCCACAGACCTGTCCTGCTTACTGTTCGGGTAAGATGCTGCTAAAACAGCCCTAAATGAATCACAATCAGAAATTAGTTTCAGGATTACTTTATTGGGGAAATGTTGTTGTTACAGTCCCTCTGATGCCAGCATAGAGAATTATAGCAAGTAGAAATATGTACAAGCAGTACAGTACAGTAATAGTAAACAATTAGCACTATATGTGAAAATGTAAATATTTTTTAAAAAGTATGTATAATATGCTGGGTATGTAAGTGTGTAAAAATATAATGCAAAGAAATAAAACATAATTGACAATGAGCACTAACACGTGTAGCAAGTACCAAAAAATAGATGAAACAATTCGTTTCAAATGTATGTTCACCACCTGTCAGTTTTTATTGATAAAATATGACTTTGCTCATCACAGAATGAGGATTTAAGCTCGGTGAACACATGATTCTCTGTGCAGTGGTTCGAGAGCTTTAATTGGCTGCATTTAGAATACAAGCATGACCCATGAAGGAAATCTATAACACAAGAGTGTCACTGCATCAGTGTCAGGACTAGATAAACTCTTCTTACTCCATTCTATAATAATTCCCTAATAATATTCAGATCTGACTTTGTTTATGTGATTGCAGGTCATTTCAGCTCAGCAGCTACCAAAACCAGAATGGGACAAACCCAGCTCGATAGTGGACCCTCAGGTGTGGGTGGAGGTCCACGGTGTTCCCATAGACAACAACAAGAAGAAAACTGATTATGTCAGCAACAATGGTGAGTGCATACCTTATCCATAAAAGACTCTTTGTCAAATTAGATAGCTACTGTAGCAACATGTTGCAATTTCTACACAGCCTTAGATAACCATACAGGTAATATTGTAGCTAATACCTTTTTTTCACCTTTTCATTTTTAACCCCTGTAATGAAATGAAATGTGATGAATTATTTGATCGCTGCAACGGCAGCATTGGGCACATTGTGTGCATGTTACGAAATAAAGAAATCAGTTAATTTATCAAACCACCAAAATTAGCGTGTTTTTAAATGCAGAAACATCTGCTTTTGGTTGGTAATGTTTGACATCATGGACAGGCTGGAAACTGCATGTAGGCCGGTGAAAATTTTTCGGTTACTCTTTTATATCTCCTAATTATTCAGCTTCTTACTCAAACCCAGTCAGTTCATACTAAATGCTAAAATTACACATCCACCCAGGTGTTGTGTTTCCATCACTGGCTACTGATCACTGATCAGGCTCCTGGGAAAGCAGTTCAACCTTGCAGCAAAATTTCTCCCAGTGGCCACTTGTGATATTGCAGCGAAAAAAATGCTGTCACCCAAAAAGTATTTTTTTTCCATAGGCCACCTTTATAAAAGAGAAAAACTGTTTTATTCTTGTAAAACCCCATGCTACTTTCAAATAAAATTGCATTAGTGTGAGTTTGTTTGTAAGTATGTGTTTGTTTCCTTGTTTAAGGCTTTAACCCCCGATGGGACTGTACCTTTAACTTTACTGTCCATGCCCCTGACCTGGCTTTGGTTCGCTTCATGGTGGAGGACCATGACTATACCTCAAGCAACGATTTCCTGGGACAGTTTACCCTTCCCTTCATGAGTCTCCGCACAGGTGCGTGCAGGGCTTTACCAAAGACTTGTTAAAGGTTATCAATACAGTGTGGATAACCTCTGACCTCCTGTATCTCTGCAGGTTACCGTCATGTCCGACTGCTCAAACTGGACGGCTCCAGCCTCTCGCCCTCCTCCCTCTTCGTCCATCTGAAGATCACTCCGTGTCAGAGCAGTCCCTCCAAAGCATCAGCTAAGTCACCGGCCAAGTCTTCAGCCAAAAAACCCTAATATCATCTCAGTCCTATAGAAACATGACTAATAAAGGCTGTTGTGGGGATATCCCAAAATATCTGCCTGGATCCAGGCAAAAAGAAAGCTGTAATTCATAAAATTGAATGCTTAGAACATCCTTTGACAAATGTTGCAGCTACATCCTAAACCTTTTTTATATTTTGTGGAAAAAGAGGATTGTGTTATGGGTCTTTTATCCCTATTTAATGGAAGTTCGATTTTTAGAGCAAAGACTCGATAACTTAATGACCGTCCATTGAAGTCTAGAAGTCAGATTTAGCGATCTGTGAGACCGTGACTGGCGCTCGATTTCGTGTCTACATTTTTTACATAAACTTCGAGCTAATGTCTCAAAATTGCAAAGTCGCACAGCTTCTGAAGACAGGACTTCTTTTTAACTGCAAGCATTGTATTTTAGTTTATTTAATGGGAATAGTCTAGAAATACCTTTGTGTACTTGATTAAAACATTACTCAGATAGGGTAGAAAGCCTACATAGAAGTAGTACTAGTATGTAAAGGGGCCATCATCTAGAAACAATCCTCTGATGTAGCATGTACATTGAGAGAACTGTTGGTTGCTGTAATCGTTCTTGCTGCTGTGAAGTGATCCCTGTGACTCTACTGTAAAGAGGAGGAACAGAGTGCACAGTCAGCATTCTGTACAAAAACATATTTGATGACATGAGTCAGCTGCGGCTAATACGTGGCTTTAGGAGTCAGGAGGAACTGGTGTATAATTCCAAGAAAGCATTTGTGGGATCATCAGATAAGCATCTGAAACCTCCGTCTGCCGACTAACTTTTCGAAGACCAAAATCATGCCCACTTCACTCAGTACGTTTCCATGCACAGTTTATTGTGTTTAAACAGTTTATGCCTCCTTTCAGCTAGTTGACCAGGTTTCCAATGCAGCATGTGTCTAAAATATGATAGTAATTATCCTGAAAAGGGTTTAAAGATATTTTTACCCCCCACTGAGCAATTTAATGTTAAAAAAGACATTCATTAAATGTCTATTATACATGCTTGTCCGTAGACGTTTAGATTTTGGTTATTCAGGGTTGAAAAGTGAAAGTTTAATAGATGTAGAGACAGAGTAAACAGTGTGTCTATGTGACAAAAAATATATTTATAATGGAAATGCAGGGTTATGCAGCACTTTTGCTTTGTATGTATTTTTAATATATATTTAATGATTATTTTAAATTATTGTCTAAAATTGGGCCATATGTAGAAGATAAATTCCTGTCTGTAACAGGGCTGAAGCTTAGTGACGATGTTTAAATGACATCTATAGTTCAGTGGGCGTGGTCTGAGTGAATGTTTGATTCTGATTGGCTGCAGGGTGTCATTAATTACTGAAATTTGGTCTCACAGTCAGAAAAGACCAAGTTGCTCAGCAACTCATTTGTAAAACAGTGTGTAAGATCCAAAGTAAAAGCATACATCTGAAGAAAGTAGTGTGCACCAAAAAAAAAAGTTGGATTTTTAAAACTTTGTCCAGTTTCCCCTGCAAGCAGTGTTCTCCTCATGCATTTCAAGTCCACCTACAAATGCATCCACATTCAGCAATAAATGATACTATAATACCTCATGAATGTTGCAGCATATATATAAGTCTGCTGCTGTATTACTCACAAGTGTCACAGCAATATTTACTTTTACAGCAATCAGACTGATTGCTTGGTATCTTGCCAAAAAGACCATGACATTCAGTGGCATCCCCCAACCCAGGATATCATTTATTTAAGTTTTTTTATGGCCAAACTTGGCCTGCATTTTGATTGGGACTACACTCGAAAAAATAGAGGCACAAGACGAGAACACCTGTGTACCTACAGGTGCACTTTTAAAGAGTGTTTCCCCTAAAGTACAATAATAGTATGTAAGAGGCCAGGAGTGTACCTATTAACCAACAAACAGGGTACAAAGTCATTTAAGACAAAAGAAAGAACATAATTGTATCATGGACTTTTGATTTGGGGTTGAACTGTCCCTTTAAGCCTTCTTACAATGGAGTCACATTTGTAATCTGTTTACAGCCAATATGAACAGGAGGAATAATTACAGCAACCAATAATTATCAGCATACATACAGCATAAAATTATACTATTATAATATCTGTGATAAAATATTCTAATGAGAAGAATTTCAAGGCTCACTTTTCAGCCTTTTCTGGATCCTATGACCGAACTATACTCAGTGCGTTTACATGGACCTCAGGTTAGGAAACCAGGTTTTGCAGGTCGTCTTACACGGGACCTGTTGTGACCTGCTTACTGTAAATCTGTGTACACATGCAGCACGAAAATATGCTAACAAAATGTAAATCTGATAATGGGTTAAAATGTGTCAGCTTGCCCAAAACTATATAGCAGTGATATTCAACTTAAAGCCTGAGGGCCAAATCCGGTCCCTGATGGGGTGTCAGGGGCCCCCCCCAACCATTTTCTACTTGACAGTGAAAATTAAGTGATTCACACTGTGTACTTATAGTTCACAGAAGGTGCCAGAGTACAAAAATAGCATCAAAATAGAGCATGTTTATTAAAATAAAGTGGTCCTAGCTAAGACTCTAATGTCCTAAAATCCTAGTAATGTCCTAAAATCCTAGTAATGTCCTAAAATCTGAGTATCTTCCTCCAATCCTAGAAACGTGATAGAATCTTAGAAATGTGCAAAAATCCAAGAAACATGCCAACATCCTAGAAATGTGCTAAAATTCTAACAGCATGCTAAAATCCTAGAAATGTCCAAAAATCCTAGACACGTCTTATTATTTGAGAAATATCCTAAATTCCTAGCTATGTCCTAAAATCCTATAATCGTTCAAAACTCCTAGAAATGTCCTAAAATCCTAGAAATGTTCTAAAATCCTAGAAACGTGTATTGGCTGCTGCAACTGGCCTCTAGCCTCCTGTCATTTTGTAAAAGTGGCCCCCAAGCAAAGCAGCTGAGTATCTCTGCTATACAGCAAAGCCATATGGAAACTAACAGATTTTTGAAAGATATTACTGGAGATCTCTATGATAAAGAAAAACAAAAAAGCAAACATTTCTGCCTGTCTGTCCTGTGCTGTATAAATGAAAGGCCTATTGGCAGTTAAATCCCGTCCCAGTACTTTTATAATGTAGCTTAGTGTGTTATATTTATTGCAAGCCGTATTTTGAAAAGATGACTTTTTTGTGAAATGTTTGATTCACAGTGACTGTATTTAAGCTTGACACAATCTTGACCTAACTATATTATTATGTAGCTCCGTAGAGTTTTTACACTAGAAGTAGAATTAGCTCAGATATGCAACAGCAAAATGATGATGTGCACTAGATCAATCTGCTGCCTTATTACTGTCAGCTTGTTAGATGAGATATGCATGCATATGCCACATAATTCCAATGAGTTTTTTTTTTTTTTTTTTTGCTTTATTTGACTCTGATTACGTTGTCTTTCAATGTGTTTTTACTGTGCGAAGAGAACACGCTTCACTGATGATCCTGGCCACTGTGACAGAAAGGCTTTATTATTATTGTTAGTGTTTGAAAAGATTATGAGACACATTTCTATGTTGGACATCACTCTGTTCAGTCATCTATTGAAAAACTTTTTTACAGTGTTGTTTTTATTGAGGAGGGATATTTTATTTTCTTAGTGTTTTGTAGGAGTTGCTTTTAGAACATTAATATTTTGTGGATTTACACATGACAAGAATAACTGAATATTTTATATTAATGTAATCCCTCAGAGAATCTTTTAAATTGAACTTGAAAGACTGGATGTTAGGAAGATGAAGAAAGCTGTCGTGAGATCAGTATTAATATTTAAGCATTTTGAAGGTCCAGTGTGTAGGATTTAGGGGAAAATACTGACAGCATATATATAAAGATGGACGACATGTCTCTGTTTACTCCCACTTTACAAAAATGAAGCCAAAATATCCCTGATACAGCAGTTACCATTTTGCTTTATTGACGTCAACACGTAACACACAACACATTCTCATCCCACGTGAAACTAGGGTCCATTTACACGAAAATCATTCTCACATGAAAGCATTTTTAAACACAAAGGAAAGACTTTTCCACTTTAAGTAGGACTGCTCTCGTCTAAATGTGGCCTAAGAAACATATTTAGAACAAGCCGTTTACATCATCAGCCCCCACAGTTACTACCAGCTTGGCATCGTGGACCTTCAGTTGGTTGCAATCTGCAGTCTCACCACTAAATGCCACTAAATCCCTGGACACTGGACCTTTAAAATGTGTGACATACTCAGACCGCTTCAGAATAAGTTTGGCATGGTACAAAGACTGTTAAGGGAACATTTTTGTCAGGTGAAACATCTGCTTTGTCAATGTGACAAAACATGTTATCAGAAGTTTCTTGCAGAATTGGGGTAAAATGTGAAGTTTTGGAGTTAGTGCCAAAACTTTCAACAATATTGCACTTACTGACATGTGTCAGGAGCTGTAAGTGTGACCACATGTATGGTTAAAGACCAAAGTTGTGTTTTCTTTTGAAACTGTAGCAATGTCAACAAAAACTGTAATGTTACAATTCTAAGCATTGAGTTTATTTATTATATTTAAAATATGATGCTGTTTGCTTTTGTCATGCACCCGCTGTATGTTAATCAACCTGATGTTATTTATTTCAACAGGTAATAATTACATGATGATAGATTAAAAATGTATTAAAACATTCTTAAAATAGTTGTGAAGACCTTTATAATGCCAGATAGTGTTTGAGTCCAGCCCTTTACCAAACTGTTATTTGACACATCCAAAAGACATGTTTTTTACAGTGAAAAATAAATGAATAAGTTCAGCACCACATTGCTCTTGCTTTCATTTTCTAGTAAATCATGAATCATTGAATCAGTCATAAATCAGTCATGTATCAGGTTTAAATCCAGTTTAAAAACTCTGCTGTGCATTAAGCCACATTTTTTAAAATTTACATTTTTAACTTTCAGACTTTAGACTTACTGAATGAATCGATGTTATTGAGTCCAGTGGAGCAGGACAGAGACTTGGACATGCATCCTTTAGAGTTTAACCCTTTGAAACCAAAGCAAATTGTCTTGATTTCTTTCAAAAAGATGGGAAGAACATATTGAAGAATGAAAGAAGAAATGACCAAAACATTTGTGAAAAGTAAAAGAAAATTACCTGAAAATTAATTTTAACTAAACAAAAAACAAAATTTTAAAAAGTTAAAATAAATAAATAAATTGTTTAAATATACAAAGATATGATCTGGAAGAGTGTTTTCAGAATTCTGATCATTTTGCAACTATTTTAATTATTAATTAATTATTAAATATTTTAAATGCACTATTGAGGTCTTTATAAACATTTTTTTATAGCTTTTTTAAATCTAATTTTTTCTTCTCATGTTTTTGAAAGATATCACACCCATTTGGTCTGATTTTAAAGGTTCAAAGCTGCTGTCACTGACCACCAGAGGAGCATGGTGGAACAGTGGCCATCAGGGGGAGCCACACTCCATGTGCTTCTTATCATGGATATAAGTGGTACTTGTGAGCATTAGTAAGTTACAGTGGTTGAAAGTTACTTTACTCAAGTACTTCAATACAAATTTGAGGTATTTGTACATTAATTGAGAATATCTTTTCTATGCAAGGTGAAACTTTTACTTCTTGTTCCATGTAGATCAGATGGGTTATGATATCTCCATATGTCCAGTTACTTTAGGCAAATGCAAAATTGAATAAGATTGTTCTTTCCATCCTTGGATCTTGAAGGGTTTCCGACTAGTTGGTGTGACCACACCATATTAATCTGCTAATTAGTTTCTTCATTCAACGACTCAATGTTTGCTTTGTAAAAACAGTGAAAATAATGGGAAATGTTCATCACAATGAGCCAGAGCCCTCCACAGTGTTTGCTCAACATTATTACTAATACATCACAATATGACGTGTACTTTAAACATCACCAGGAAGATATGAATATAAGCATAGAACTAAACAGATAAACAAATATACACAGACAGCTGTTATATACAAATGTGTAGGTGTTCCATCAGGTTCAGTGCTGAGCCCCTTTTATAATTGTGTCAGTGTGGACGTAAAACTCTACACTGATGACACTGTTTAGACATATGAACACACAGCAAAGCGAGCTGCTTTAAAGCTATAAGTGCTACAAAATGATTAAACATCAGCATCATCATCAGCTTAACAGAGTCGCTCTCGGACTTTTAGATTTATGTGATGCAGCTTTTTGCTTCTGGCGATTTCATTTACGCTTCAGAACACACAAAAACTGTGTTCATGTATGAAGATTATCGTGCTAAACAAAACGTGAAAGTGTCATAAACTTGCGTTCATCAGAGAGCTTATTTTTTGGCAATAATCGCAAATCCCATTCAAAAATAATAATAGTAATAATAATAATAATAGTTTTTTGAACCAGTACCATGCCAACTTCCTGGTTGGCCTCTCTCTCTCTCTCCCTCTCTCTCCCTCTCTCCCTCTCTCACACACTCACACACACACACACACACACACACACACAGAGCTGAGCTTCAGACGGTGAGTATTTAGTCACATTTGTGACCACGAAGAACTACTGCGATTTGCACATACTATTATTATATGAACAGAAGAGCTGTTAGTTTATTTCCAGCTTTACAGAGAATTTAGTTAGTGGTAGTAGTACTAGTAAAATATTTTTTCTAGAACACAATTTTGCATTTTTATCTGCCTTTTCTGTGAATAAAGAAATTCTTCTTTTTATAATACTAACAGCAGCAATAATAATAATAATAATAATAATTAATATTATTATTATTATTATTATTATTATTATTTATTATTGTTATTGTTGTTGTTGTCTGTTTTCAAAAACAGATTGAGGGAGCCATGTGAGGTGCATCAGTTTTTAGCTGTTTTGACTCAATATTTGCATCTGTATGATCCAGGATATTTTGATGTTAATTATTTTGTGCGCTGTGATTCTCAACATGCTGCTGTTTTGAAGCAGAGTTTAGTTCTTATCCCCATGTGAACACTGTAGTGAGTGAGTGCAGTTCCAGGAGGGACTTTTGACTTATTTGGTTGTAACTGTCACTGAGTTCTCACTGTGAGAAAGGCTGCAGAGCAGAAACCCACACAGCCACTCTGCTGCAGGAAAGGAAGTGTTGGTTTGCTGTAAACATTTTTTATGAGTCTTAATAACCGCAGAGAGGAGATTCATATCTGCTGCTGCAAACACTCCACCCACACAGCTGAACTGAGCCCAAAGAGCAACACCTGGAGCTCACGTCCATGGAGTTTATTTATCGGGATCTGAGCTATCAAAGGTGCACTTTACACTTGGTGTTGATATTGACAGCATGCTGATTACTGAGTCAGCTTTTCTGTTTGTTACTGTGCAGCAAACTGAGACATATTAACAGATTGAAAACTAAAATCAACCCAGATGTTTAACTTTTCATGACAACAAAGTTCATCGACAGCTTAATGTTTTGTGCACTTTATCTAAAAATGTGTATTTGGGCTAATTTAGCTAGGTTAACTTTAGTTTGTTTGCACACAATTAAAAACTGCATATATATATATATATATATATATATATATATATATATATATATTAGGGCTGGGGCGACGAAAATCGATTACATGAATACGTCCATTCACGTAACGTGCGTCGACGCTTCGCACCGTTTCGCACAGCGCGCCTAATGAGAGCGTGAGCAGCGCGGGGCGTGTTGTTTTTTGTTTCTTTTGCAAGTTAGCGCATGCACACACTGCTCGCCTGAGCGGCGCTCGTCAGGCGCGTCTGAGCTGAGTGTCAGCTGCAGCACATCTAGAGAAATGGTGGCTCGCCTTGTTTTTACGCGTGACGCTCGCGTTTGTTAACTCTATACCACTTTATACTGCAGTTTAAAGTCTCTCTCTGTCACAGAGTTGAGGAAACACAAAGATGTTTGTTTTACCTTAACTTCCTTGCTTCCCTTTCAAAACAAAAGCTATCTGGCTGTGTCTCTGTGAACAGAATGCCATCAGTTGGTGATACAATGCATTTTATTTTGAAACATTTACAGGACGGGGTTGTCAGCTGTGCAGGACCTTGTATAACTTCATAAATGAGTGGAATATGTTCTTATAAATATGAAAATACAACACTCATATCAGCAGGAAGCGGTATGCCTTATGGCCCAGTTAAGGTTGGACTATTATTATACAGAGAGAATGGACTAGTTAGAATTATTTCTGTTGGAGAAAAGTTATAGCGTTATTCAAATTGCACTAATTTTACTGAAATATGTTTGTTGGACTGCTAGATTTGAGGTTGTTACTGTAACAAAGAATATCTGTTTTGTTACTCCTCCTGAAAGTGACTTGAATTCTACATTGTTTTATTTATTTTGCTGTTGGATTGCTAAATGTGGATTGCACTACATTCCTTAAACTTGAGCGAAAAGCTTTTGCATTAATTTTATTTTGGAGAGACTTAGATCAGACTGTAAAACACAGATTACCAGTTAAGACTGGGCTATTTTTTGTAGGAGAATAATGCCCTGCAGTGTATGACAAGTTTTGAAATGTTATTTTCAGTAAATTCATCGTTATATTTATTGAATAATAAAAAAATAATTGTTAGATCAATTAAAAAAAATAATCAATAGATTAATCTATCAATCAAAAAAAATAATCAATAAAAAAATAATCGTTAGGTGCAGCCCTAATATATATGTGTGTATATGTACATAGATAGATAGATATCCAGAATTAATTAAACATCATGAATTAAATATTAAATGTAATAATAATTTCCTCTTAAAATTTTATATGCATGTTAAGGCCTCTAAACAAAACTAACAAAAGGTTCAACAGAGACTGCCACATACTGTACGAAGGACGCCAGACAGTTGAGAAACGTGTAAAAGCAAAACTTTATTAAATACTGTCAAATCACTTGATTTAAAACCCCTTCATGGTGGCTTTCTGTTAAGAAGAAGAAACAAATTATAAGAAAACAATCAACAGAACAAATCAAAAGAGATGGAGGTTCCTGCCAAAAGGAACAAAAAGGTGGAAAGCCGCTGAGCCAGCTGAGAGAGGGCGTCAGACTCAACGCCTTTCCCCTGACTCCCTAAAAGAAAAAAAAAGGAAGGCACTAATAAAGTGAAACAAAGACTGAAAACTGAACCACCGGAAACCTTCAACCCAAACTAACATAACAAACTAAAGTGGGGGGGGGGGGGGGGGGGGGGGGGGGGGCTCCTCGTGCACTCTTGATTATGTTTACATTTTTTTTTTGAACATAGGACATGACACAATCTTAAATGTTTTGAAATGTCACTCTGTAGACAAACGAAAAATAAACACATGGATTCAAGTGAAATTTTGAAGACAAAAAACATTTTTCTTCCCCTTTTAAAAAAACACTAAATCAAATATGTTCAATGAAATGATGTACACTTTGCTTTATGTGGAATATTCTATTCAAAAATAGTCAAAAACTGGGCATGGAGTCAAAGAATAACACAAAAAGACAATCATGAAAATATAGAAGCGTTACTATTGCTACTACTTGTGGTTATGTCGTACTTGGAATTTTATATGACTTTTGGGGCTGTCTCTGCCTGCATGCCTTTTTGTGTGTCTCCCTCTGTGCCACTTTGTTGCAGGGGCTGGGTGTGGCTTCCGGGTGCTGGAGCTCACAGCACACTTCCTCACTGTTGATCATTTGCAATCATCCCTCTGCTGCATATATACCCCGGTTTCACTCTTCTTTGGTGCCAGATTGTTTTCTGCCTCACACGTGGTAGATCGGCCGACTCTTCTGAGTTTCTTCATGTGTGCATTCCTTGCTCTTTCTGAAAGTGTTTCGCGTACTTATCTGTGGTTTTTGTGTTTTTTCCAGTGCCTCCCTCTATCGAGCGCCAGCGCCTCAATTCCCAGCCTCTCGCCTCATTGCCCAGTCACTCATTGCCCAGTCACTCATTGCCCAGTCACTCATTGCCCAGTCACTTGCCTCCTCCTCCTCCACTCTGGACTCCCCAGAGCCCCCCCCCCCTCCATTCCCATTCCATTCCTCCTGGCATTCACTCACCTTTAGTTCACTTTAAACTTTCTGAGTGTCACTCCTGGGTCCTCCCATTTATGCGGTCCTAAAAACCATAACACTGCTGACAAAAAAAGAAGCAAAAAAAGCATTATATGAAAACAGGTACTAGTAAGCTTGTTATCTTCTGATCATATCAGATTAAGTCTAATCTGTAGATTTCTTTTGTATGAAAGCAACAGTTTTCTTAAATTCTATCTGTATTATCATCTGTTCTTTCCAGATAATTACATTATGAAGATGTTGTCATTTAAAATGTACTTAAAGATAATATTGGTTTTATTTCATCCTTTTATTTTGCATCAACAAAATCGCTGAATGTGTTTTACTAACAAGTCCTGTGTGTGTATCAAAGGCTGACTGCTGTCCCAAAATATCAACACTTATCAAAGTCATAAATGAGATGAATTGAGGAGAAAGGTTGAGCAGAAAAACAGTCAGTGAGCAAATGTGCAGCTGGTGGACGGTCACACACACACACACAAACACAAACACAAACACAAACACACACACATACATTGACTTTCATCAGTACAATTTTGACTTTTTCAGACTTTTCCACAGGACATCCAGCTTTCCAAGGGTTGGCTACAGTCTGAAAGCTTGTTACATGTTCCCCTGATGTTGAGCGTTGCATGACTCTGACTGACGTATGTGTGTGTGTTTCCTCTCTCAGACGCAGCTGCTTATCCTGATTGAGGGGAACTGTTAAAGAGGAGGCTGGGAGATCTGCTCTCTTTCTCTAATCATCCAGCCTGGCAGCAGCAGCAGTAGCATGGTGACTCTGATGATTTAGATTTTTTATCCTGTTTCAGTGGGACCAATAGTCCTGTTTTCATGGCTGTTCATGGCATTGTTTAGAGCCCGCTTTAATATCACACACACATATCACTCTGCGCACAAAATGTGCTTTTCAAAGGCAAACTTTAAAAAATGTTATATATTAATGTTATTTTCTAATTTCATTGAGTTAATTTTTTAACCAACATCAGTCCTGATCATATTTATCTAATATTCATTTTTTATTTTTTTTTTTTTTTTTTTTTTTTTAGAATTTTAAACCTTTTAAATGCCAGGTTTTTGTCATGATGCCAATGTGTTTTTAGAAGACAAAATAACATATGTGTATACATACATACATATATATATATATATATATACACACTCTATATTTTCAGTAAACTACATGCTAAGTACATTTTGTTAAAAAAAATCACAGCCTGGGATACATCAATGATTAGCAGCAACACTGACTTTTATACATTATTTCTTGTGCAGTGTAAAATATTCACATTCACACCCTCTGCACACAAAATGCGCTTTTCAACATCAGGCTATAAAAAGAAATATCATACATGAATATGATTTTATACTTTCATTCAGTTTCTGTTTTTAAACCAACATCAGTCCTAATCATAATTGTAACGTTTTCATAAATTTTCTGAATTTTAACTCCTTCAATGCCAGGTTTTTGTCATAATGCCACTATGTTTTCAAATGAAAAAAAAAAAGAAAAAATAATTATTTTCAATACAGTATACTACCAAGGATATGTCAATGATTATCAGCAAATATCAAATATTCATTTATTTTCAGAATTTTAACCCTTCAAATGCAAGGTTTTTATCATCTATCACTATGTTTTTAGATTAAATATACTACATGCAAAGTAGATTTTTTTCTTTTTTGATGATGACAGCCTGGGATATGTCGATGATTAGCAGCAACACTGATTGTGACAGAGCACCTAGTGCAAATAGCATGTATTTTCTCCATATGCCAAATATGGTAAAAATAACATCATCAGGTGGAAAATAGTAAAAATGACAAAATCCAAGTCAAAAGCCCAGTATGACACCCAAAAATAATATGATGCATGTTTTTATGCTTTGATGGGATCAAAAATGTCAGTTTGAATGGTTTTTAACAGTCTGAATGTAACACTTTAGTTTCCACAGTGTATTTTAGACTTATTGTAGGAGCTGAGCTGGAAATTCACTGATTAAACAAAAATACACAGTATTTCCAAAACGTATGTCATATACATAAACACAGCCAAAATGATTAAAAATGAAGATTGAAAAGATTGTAAAATGCGCCTGAACAGGACCTAAGGGTTATGTTCTGTGGTTTTGGTGTTTTCGGTTAGAGGGAAGAGTGCAGATCCTACAACCCTTTGTGGGTTGGTTTGGATGTCTTCCTTTCTTTTTGTTCTTTTTGGCCGCCCCACCAGTCTTATGTTACATTTTAGTTGGTGCAAGTTGGTTTGTTTAATGGCTGCTTTTTGTAGATAAATTGAATGTTGATTTCGGCTACTCCTGGCTCTTTTTATTATGTCAGACCTTTTACCAGGAGCCTTTCTGGGGGCCGCAACAAAGCTCAAAGGCCCTTATTAAATACAACAAGTCAGGGCCCTGAGAGCTTTTTAGGTCTGGAGTCAGGACAGGGAGTTTAAGTATTGAAGTGAAGAGGTCAGACTGGCACTGAAGGAGAGACAGCAGGTGATCTTACAGTTATCTCACTGCAGAGCCGGCAGGTATTCTGGTTCTCTCTCTGGAGGACAGGGGGCTGCTGAAGCTGGATGCTCTGAAACAGAAAAAAAGGTGAAATATTTCATGCGTCAGTAGGTGGGTTTCCATTAACCCTCAAATATGTGAATATGAAATGGGCCTAATGGAAACACGTCAATTAAAAAAAAAAGTTTTTACACTGGCATGAGGTGGTATTTTAGGCAATTCAAAAAAGCTATGTTTTGCAAGACTGCAATGGAAACACTTTTACTGCGTTTGATGCTATGGCTATGTCCTTTTCAGAAGGAACTAAGCCATCAAGAAGTTTGCCAGGCTCTGGTGCAAATTTTGGGCCAAAAGTGGAATTACACCGTCCGGGTCTGTCATGGGATGGCCCCCCAAATTTTTTTCCCCATTGAATTACAGTACTGTGCAAAAGTCTTAGGACCAACATAGATTTGTTGTTTTAGCAAAGATGTAATGTGGATATATATCTATACTTTACTCAGTCTCTATATTAAGATATAAACAAAGAATACAGACAAATGCCAAACACCAAAAAAGTCAGAACACATTGGAGTCTTTGGACTAAAGTCAATATTTAGTGTGAATCATGAAATCGTATAACCATAGCAAAAGATAGCCAAAACAATCAACATTAAGCTTTGGACATGTCTTGAATGCAACCTGATGTGAATAAGTTTAGAATTGTAAATCTCAAATCGTCTGCCCAAGAAGTTCAAGACTGGAAAAGGAGCTCACACTACAACTTCAACCTATTGAAGCTGTTTTATTCTGAAATGTTTGTGTTTTTAATGCTGAATACAGATTTCCTGTATGTTGTGGTTATATTTTTGTAACAAGACTACTGGGAAATCAATATTTATGACTGTTGTAAGATTGCAAAATAAAGTTTAAGGTGGCCTGAGACTTTTACACAGTATTGTATAATAGGAAATTTTACTTTTTTAAGCATCAAAATGCCCACGAAATACTTATTTCACTGTCTAGATTTAAGCCATCCAGTTTAAGTTTAAAAAGATTTTTTTTTAGACCGCTATTTAATCAAGCAAAGCGCTAACCCGGAAGTCAGTCGCTCTGCTGGCGGAAGTTACCTGCTCGGGCACAGCTGTGCTTGGCTGCCGAAAGTCTCTTAGTGCACAAGCCTCCATGGCCTGTAGATCTGGGCATTCTGTTCCCGCGAAAAGAGTTTTTTTGCTTCATGCTAATGAGCAATTCTCATAGGAATAAATGGGGACCCACCTCCATGGCTGTACCCAGACTTTCTTAATACATCTATGGTAGGAACTGTCTCCCTCATGATGCAGCAGGAGCTACAGGAGCTGTTACTGCATCACATAACTCTTCAAAAGTTGAGTGGATCATCTGGAAGTTTTGAATCCACAATTTCTCTGTGAAACTATCACCTCCCAGAAATCCCTCATATGTGGCCGCTCCTACGTATGAGGGGCTTGCCTTTCAAGATCCAAGGATGGAAAGAATAAGGATGAGCTGTGACGTCAGAGCAGACAGCCCCTCACACCTCCCATCAGCCCCTGTGGCGGTCAACGGGCAGACATTTTGACTTATCACAGAGGGAAAAGCAGAAGTCTTACTACACTGTAAAAATTAACTATTTGTTTTAACTTTAAAAAGATAGTGTCCAGGCTGCCTTGAATTTTAAAGTTACTTCAACTTGTCTGGTGTAATTCTATTTAAGTGTCCCAGTAAACCTTGATGGTTAGACAGTTAGCCAACAGTTACCATCCCAGGACCCTGAAACTTAAGCAGCTAAATGGAATTTAGCCATCAATATGTTACAATTTACACTTAAACATGTCAAAATGTCTTCTGGGAAATTAAATTGACAGTTGTCTGTTTGGTATAGAATCATTAAATTCAGTCAGATCTGATCTTTTTATTTTTTTTTTAATTAAACATGTTGACATTAGTGTACAATCTGATCATTCTTAGTTCCCTTTAATACATCACAGCTTTTGTAAAATTAATTTAAAAATATTAAGTATGAAGTACTATCTCCATCACCAGTTTCTCAGTTTCTTTTCCATTTCCATTGAGTTTATTTTTTTAACCAACATCAATCCTAACCATAAATATCAAATACTCTTTAATTTTCAGTGTTTTAAAAAAAAACCAACACAATACATAAAGACATAAAGAATTATGTTCAATATATTCCATGTTAAGTAGATTTTTAAAATAATTACAGACTGAGATATGTCATTGATTAGTAGCAACATTGATTGCGACAGTGCACCTAGTTGAAATAGCATGTATTTTCTCTGCATGACAAATATTGTAAAATTCCAAGGCAAGTGTGAATAACACCCAGAAATAATACAGTCCATGTTTTTATGCGTTAATGGCTGAGGAATCAAAAATGTCAGTTTGAATAGGTTTGAATATTTTTTTGGCAGTTAACTGCAGCTTATTTGCCTATTTAATGACGTCAAATATTTTTCCAGTGGAATAACACTGTCACACCAAAGCAGACAAATGTCAGTGTGCTCCTTTCTGACGCTTTGAAGCAGCCGGCCATGTTAATGTGGGATCTTGCTGAGGAACGTATTCTGGTGCTGCTCTGAAGTGGTCAGATTGAATGTTATAGCAAAGAGAATATCCAAAACTGTTTGCATGAAAACTTAATGTCTCTTACCTTCATGTGCATGAGCTGCACTGTGACTATCAAGGAAAGAATTCAGATTGACTGAGAATTTTAAAACTCAAAACCAACCTGACACAAAGTGATTATAGAAATGATTTTGGCTTTTCACTGGCTTCAGTTCTGACTGACTTCATGGACAGCTGCTGATGATTGAACATTCCTCACTGATGAATCAATACAATTATAATTTCCTTTGGGGGCCCAATTGTGACCAATGGGCCCTCTGGATGTTTCGCTTATGCTTCTTGTCTAAGGTGAAATGTTGATTTCAGCCTAAATGTATCTGTATGATTGGATAGGGGATTCTTAATTATTCATAAGAGAGAAGGGAGCGGTGCAAAATGGTTGAGGCACTTCATATATTTTTTTAAGAATGAGGGAGGAAGTTATGTTTTTTAAATTTGGCTCAGGGGAGGAACTTTAAAATCTAAATGGCTGTTTTTATTTATGGTAAACACCCCCAGAGTCCCAAAACTCACAGGGTTTTTAAAGGCATGGTTACTTAAAAAAAAAAATTAAAATCCCACCATTTATCACAGCCATAAACTGTGAAATATGGTCACTCAGCTCAATGAAGGGTCATCACACCCCAGCCACACCCCTACTTTAATAAATAATGAACAGTCCCTAAATTGTTGCTGTTGTTTGCAGAAGAGTCTCCACTGTCTGTGGCTGGTTGTTTTATCCTCTCTACAAAATGCCTTAAAGTGAAACACGTAGACCCAACAGACCCAATCCATGGCTGAGCAGCTTGTTACCACCTGGTGGCAGCATCTACTTTTCTGCTTCTGCCCCACAATTTGTCTCAGCCTATAACAGTCCTGTCCAAAGTCCAGCCTGGTGACTAATTGTGGCCCTCAGACTGAATATTACAGCTTGCATTTCAAATATACTCTATTAGTGATACTCAACCTACAAATCTGGCCGCCCAATCATTTTCTAATTTACAATTAAAATAAAGCGATTCACACTGGGAATTGTTTTTGTACTTTTGGTATACATAAGGTGCCAAAGTGCTAATAAAAAACAGCATCAAAATAGAGCTTGTTGACAACAAATATAAACATTTTAACAATCCTAGAAACGTGTTTAATTCCCAGAAAGATCCTAAAATCTAAGAAATGTGATGGAATCTGAAAAAATTCCTAAAATCTGAGAAATGTCCTAAAATTCTAGAAACATCCTAAAATCTGAGAAATGTCCTAAAATCCTAGAAACATCCTAAAATCTGAGAAATGTCCTAAAATCTGAGAAATGTCCTAAAATCTGTAAATGTCCTTAAATCCTAGAAACATCCTAAAATCAGGGTAATGTCCTAAAATCAAAGAAATGTTCCCAAATCCTAGAAACATCCTAAAATTACAGAAACATCCTAAAATCAGAGAAATGTCAGAAAATCCGAGAAATGTGCTAAAATTTCAAGTTCTATCATTAAACAGTAGAAATGTCCCCAAGTCCTAGAAATGTCCAAAAATCCTTTTGAGGCTGCTGCTACTGGCCCCTGGCCAAATTTTGCAAAAGTGACCCCCATGCAAAGCAAGTTAATTCTCCCTTTGCTGTATTAACACAATATGAGTTAATCAGGCAAACTCACCTTACATTTTTTACATTGCCCTCACGATGGCAGGACAGCCATACAGTTAACTAGAAGCATGAATATTTTACACTTAAAGATGAATCAGTGGCGTGTGTCATTCGTAGGCTATTTGACTATTTTTTAAATAACACGATGCAAGAAGCAGCGGAAGAAGGAAATTAGTAGATTTGGAAAATAATTTTAAAGGAACCTCGGCAAAAATGTCAAAAGGATACAGCTTATTTAAAATGATTAAATAATATATGTCAAATCATCATCATCATATCATCATATTATTATTATTATTATTATTATTATTATTATTTATTATTATTATTATTATTATTATTATTATTATTTTCTTTCTCTTTCTGTTTTTAAAACTTTTTTTCTGTGTCATGTGACTTTTTCCCACCATTCACAGCCTCACAATCAACTGTTTGGTCACACCACCAGGAAGTAAAGAGCACATGAAGATTTTTCCATGTCAAACACATACATGTTTCTGTTTGCATAGACCATCACCGCCACGTAGCATCCTGTCAGTGTGTAAGCTTGTTCCGGTGATATAATCGGTGTTTGAAGTCGCGGCGGAGATGGACGGCTCGTGTCCCGGTGTGCCGGAGCTGCTGGCGGCTGCCCGCCGGCTCTTCGCTCAGGAGTTCGGGGGAGAGGCTCCTCAGATCGCGGCGTGTGCTCCCGGAAGAGTCAACCTGATCGGCGAGCACACCGACTACAACCAGGGATTTGTGCTTCCGATGGTAAAATCATGACTCATTCACTCGGTGGCAAACAGCAGACCCCTGCGATTTAGTTAGTGACACACTGCTCCTGTCACACCAAATGTCATTTAATAATCTGACAAATTAATGTTTGAGTGGTGATTGGCGGACACGTGTAATCCTGACATAACCGTGCCTCTTAAAATAACAATTTTAAAGAGTCATTCTGCTGTTCGGCATGCTGCTGTGTACCCAACAACAATTCACTGACTGACCTGCTCTGTGGTAATGTGTCAGCTCTTTGAAACTTGGGTTGACATCAGTTCTTAAAACCTGAGCAAATTGGTTTCTAAAACATGGCAGAAAAAGGCAATGCAAGAAATGTCTTACCAATTGCAAGAAATACGCAAAAGGTGACAAGAAAATTACCTGAATTTTTTTTCTTTATATATATATTTTTAAGGGGAGGATTACTAGAATATTACCCCCAACCCCCCCCCCCCCCCCCCCCCACAAAAAAAATAAATAAATAAAAAAGTACAAAAATAAGGAGAAATGTTTTTATATTTATAAATAGAATAAATTTAGAATTATGTCAAAGATGTAAATATAATAAAACATTAAAATAAATGTGTATATATTCTCATTTTCAGGAATTTTGCATGTTTTTTTTGTTTTGTTATGTTTTTTTTTCACTTTTTATGCTTATTTTCAAATTAATTTTTACCAAATTTTTTTGGTAAAAATTTTTGGGCCATTGCTTTTTAAGTTGCTCGTGGCCTTCTGCCCATGTTTTTGAGAGGAATAAAACCAGTGTGCATGAGCACAGCATTATTGTGGTTCAAAGTATCAAAATTTTATGTCCTGTTTGGTGTGTCACTTGCATATTGAATTTAACAGTTTGAAACCTTGATCTCTTTCAAAAATATAGGAAGAAGGCAATTAACAGCAAAAAAAAGAAATGACCCAAAAATTAGCAAGTAAGTAGTAAAACAGTACATAAAAATTACCTGAAAATGAATTAAAAGGCCTGAAAAATTGCCTTAACATGTAATAATTTTAAAAACATTTTTAATACGTAATTATCGTCATTTAAAATTGTTTTGCCTAGCTTTTAAGAATAATTTTCTAAATCTAGAAAATTACCTGAACATTATTTTTAAAAAAAACCCAAAATGCTAACATTATTAAGTAATTATAATAATTATAAGTCGATTACATAATTTTAAACATGTCATTATGATAATTAGAAAAATGAATTTTTTCCCAATTTTTTTTCTTTTCCCTGGATGTTTATTCTAAGTTTAAAAAAATAAATAAATTCTAAATAAACCAGTATCTGGCAATTCATGGAACTTTTTTTTTTTTTTTTTTTACCAAGTTGCTGAGTGTGTTTCCTTTGTATGTTTTTTGAAAGAAATTGCACCAATTTGCTCAAAGTTCAAAGGTTGAAATACTTGTTCAGGGCCCCTGAAAGCAGCACAAAGTGATGTCATTCAAGGTTTCAAAGGTTAAAGGTGCACCATCACTTTTCTTGAGCTGCTTTCAGACACCTTTATCAAGTATTTAACCTTTGAACTCTCAGCAAATTGGTGCACTTTCTTTCAAAAACATTAAAAAAGGCATGAGCAACTTGGTAAAATGTTCTACATATTGCAAGAAATTTGTAAATTTATAATTAAATAAAAAAAAAAGGTAGGGAAAAACTATATGTATAATTTTCATAGTCACATATTTTAACTCCAGGTTTAATTTGTATTCCTGTTTTTAATTAGTTTTATTAATATTATTAATAATTTTGCTACAATTATTTTCCATTAACATTATGTATTTGTTATTTTATTTTAATTATTCTTTTTTTTATTTTATTCATTCTGTTTATTTATTTTATATTAATTTCTTTTAATACATTTTTGTGGTATAATTCTTGTTTTTTTCACCAATTTATTGCTAAATTTTTGGTCATTTTTCTTCATTTATATTTTTAAAAAAGGTAGAGAAAAATATCTAGCAAAAAAACAATTATTTATAATTATCCTTATTACATATTTGAAATTGTGTTACAGAAGTTTTATAATTTTAAAGCACTTTCTCCGAATATTTTTTGCTTTGTTTTTTTGTTTGGTTTTTTTACTTTCTCTTTATTTTCATTTGTTATTTATTTTTCGCTTTGTTCTGCATTTTTTTTAAATCATAATTATTTTCAGGTAATTTTCTTGTACTTTTGACTAATTTCTTGAAGATTTTTGGGTAATTTCTTCTTTTGTTGCTCATTGCCCTCTTCCCATTTTTTTGAAGAGAAAAAAAAAGCCACTTTGCTCAGGTTTCAAGAGATTAACAAAAGGGCTGAGCCTCCAGAAAAATTTGGCACACAGACTAGTTCCGCATGTCTATCAGTAATAAGCAGGAAACGTTATATTTCCTCATTTTTTAAATGGAGTCTGGCATGATATTTCCCCTCTGACAAAGAGGAAGATGAGCACCCCGCTATGTTTGTGTGTGTTTGGTGAGCCAGGCGCTGCCCCTGGTGACGGTGGTGGTGGGGAGTCAAACCTCTAGCAGGGATGTTACCGTGGTAACAGCGACTGAGGACGCCGATGAGCCTTGGAGGGTGGACTTCAGCCTGCCCAGTGATGGATCGCCGCTGTCTCCAGGGTCACCCAGCTGGGCAAACTATGTGAAGGGTGTCATCCAGCATTACAGGGGTAAACACATGAGCAATGACTGGTCCACTGCTGCAGAAACATCACTTGGGATTTATCATTATTGGGTATCATCATTAGGCTGAGTGAATGAGAGCAGAAACACAGTAGAAGCTTGTTAATCTCACATGTCATCTCCTCCTGTCTCGGTTGGACAGCACAGGACGTATACTGACTGTGTTCTTTCTGTGTGTGTGTGTCTGTGTGCGTGCATGCGTGTGCACATCAGCTGCTCCTGTCCCAGGTTTCAGGGCCGTGATAGCCAGCAGTGTCCCCCTTGGAGGAGGTCTGTCCAGCTCTGCCTCTCTGGAGGTGGCTGTCTACACATTCCTGCAGCAGCTCAAGCCAGGTCAGAGTCTGATCACACCCTCATACCAGTGTCACTGTGATGTTCAGGCGTAAGGTAGAAACAAGTGGATTATACCAAGCAGGACATGTTCCTGGAACAACATCCCACATTGCAATCCTGGACCAACATGCAATTAACCAATCACAGCCCTCTGACATCATCAGTGTGCTGCAACAGTGCTTCTTTCATAATTCCTTTGTGCATCTGCAGAGCTAAACTAGGTTTTTCAAATTGAAGTTGGAGATATTTAACAAAATCCTCAGTAATACTAAACTAAAACCCTCTGAGCTACGACAGGGTTAACTAACTAGGTAGACTATGCCAACAAGTATGTTAGCAGGCTAGAATATTGTTCAGGGACATTGAAGAGTGAGGATTGTATCGTTATTCAGTTGCAAAGACCAGCGATTAACACATCTTCCCCTCCTTATTTATAGCCTTTTCAAAACATTTTTAAGAAAATTTCTAGATTTTTTTTTTTTTTTTAGAAATTTCTAGCATTGGAGGCAATTCTAGGATTTTAGGATGTTTCAAGTATTTTAGGACATTTCTAGGACTCTAGTACATTTTACGGATTTTAGCACATTTCTAGGATTCTAGGGCATTTCAAGGATTTTAGGATTTTTCCTGGTTTTTAGGAAAGTAGTGATCAACAAGCTCTATTTTGATGCTGTTTTATGCACTCTGGCACTTTATGTATAACACACTTACAAAAACAATTCCTAGTGTAAATCACTTTATTTTTATTAAATTAGAAAATAGTTGGGGGGGCACCTGGCACCTTGTTGGGGGCCAGATTTGTATCACTGTTCTATATCTTTGTTTATCTTTCAGATGATGGAGACAAAGTGTCCAAAGCATTGGCCTGTCAGAAGGCAGAACACACTCATGCTGGTGTCCCCTGTGGCATCATGGATCAGTTTGTGTCTGTCCTGGGCAGGGAGGGCCACGCTTTGCTCATTGACTGCAGGTCAGTGTAAACTGCCAGTGAGGGTAGAACAGTACAACATTTTAGGTAACATCCGGGTGTGTATCTTCTTATGTTGCAGCCAAATGCTTTCAGAGGCTGAGAAAAACATCACATCTGCATCCAGCACTGTCACACATGTACTTGTTTGTGGTTTGGCTTAGGTCCCTGGAGGCCACTCCTGTCCCCCTGGCAGATCCAGGTCTGGTCATTCTCATCACCAACTCCAATGTGAAGCACTCTCTGACCGGCAGCGAGTACCCCACGAGACGCAGACAGTGTGAGGAGGCTGCCTCCGTCCTGGGAAAGGACAGTCTCAGAGACGCTACCATGAAGGACCTGGAGGGTGTGAAGTACATTTTGATTCTTTCTGTCCCTTACTTTATTACATTCTGTCTAGCTTTATCCACAACTATGTTGCTGTCCGAATTCTTCGACTTTTCCATTCTGTTGATGTGATTCTGTCTTGTCCTTTCTTCCACTGCCCTGTCTCCCTGTCTCTCGTGCTGCCTGTTCTTTCCCAGTGATGTGGTGTGAGCCTGGCCCTGTTCAAAGTTCAAAAACACACCCAGAAACACCTGATTAAAAACTTTTAATGATTTTTGATTTGCAGCCAAAAGTTCCCCTTCAACCCTTTAAAACCTGAGCAAATCCGCTTGATGTCTTTCAAAAACATGGAGAGAAGGCAATGAGTAGTGTAACAAGAAATTACCCAAAAAATGCTGAATAAATAAATAAAAAGTACAAGAAAAGAAAATAAACTTTTTTAAAAAAATAAGGAAATTACCTGGAAAGAGTGCTTAAATATTGTAATGATTTTAGCATAATGTTAAATATGTGTAAATGTGTGATAATTATAAATCCCTAGCTCTTTAATAGAAATTAAAAAAAGACCTTACCTTCATTTAAATTGACATTTCCAGGAACATTTTAAGCTGCTTAGTTGAGCTACAGTCTGCAAAGTGGCAGCAGCAAAAGCCCTTTCTCTCTTTTTTCCCTCTGTTCATGTAGCACCAATTTTAACAGTATTGGGATCTTTCTGCTGCATAGACAGCCCAGTTTTGTGAAAAGACCATCTTTACAGCAGTGAAGTTCTTCTTTAGGCATAGCAAAGAGGTAGGAGAGGTAACGCTGAATGACCACAGGTTAGATGTTTATGGGCAATTTTAATAGAGATACTCTCCTATCTCCAAACCTGTGCAATAAGACTTTAACACATCATGAAAGTGATCACACCACTAAGATATTTGGCAACTGGAAAACAGTGCTGCAGTGGTGACTTGAACCTTCCATTGGCAAACAGTTACAGTGTACAGCAGTTCATTTCATTTCCCCTGGATGTCCACGCCACACAGGCTCACAAAAGGGTGTGTCTGTGACAACCAATCACACATTTTACAAGAATGTGTCTGTGACAACCAATCACACCGTTTACAGGAATATCACACCTGGCAGCGGGGTCAACCACACATCCTCACATAACTCCTACTTGCTAGAAACTTTAAGGCTAAGTTAGGAGCTCTGTGAGAGTATTCTGTGAATATGGTCCCTGATCCATACGACTCTCGCAGTGCTTTTATTAGCTGCTATGGTAACAGACACTTCTTCTAAACACTCACCAGTTGGTTTTCTAGTTTTAAGGGGTGCTTTTTGTCTAAGGCTTAATACTGGACCAATTTCAAAAATCGTTGTTCCCATTAGTAACTTAGACAGAAAAACATGGGAAAATATGGTCCAGGTTAGAAAATACCAAACTTTCCCTTACACATTCTACACTTCCTGAGCACACTTGGCCTGATGTGGTGTGATGTTTTGGCCTTCCGGATCATTTCAGAGGCAAAGGACAGACTGGATGATGTAACCTATCGAAGAGCTCGGCATGTGATCAAGGAAATAGAGAGAACTGCCCGAGCTGCTGAAGCCCTGAAGAGAGGAGTCTACAAAGAGTTTGGCAAGCTGATGGTGGAGAGCCACAACTCCCTCAGGTACACTGACAGCAGCTGTATCCCATCAATGTATAGAGCAGGGATACTTAACTGGCTTTGCTTGGGGGCCACTTTTACAAAATGACAGGACGCCAGGGGCCTGTTGCAGTGTGTTTCTAGGATTTTTGGACATTTCAAGGATTTAAGGACATTTCTTGTAATTTAGGATGTTTCTAGAATTTTAGAATTTTTCAAGAATTTTGGGACATTATTAGGAATTTTGGGCGTTTCTAGAGTTTTTTTTAGCATTTAAGATGTTTCAAGGATTTCTGGGATTTTCTTGGATATAAGTACATCTCGGATTTTAGGACGTTTTTAGAACTTTAGGACATTTGTAGGATTTGGGGTTTGTTTTTTCCATGGTTTAAGGATACTTCTAGGATATTAGGAAGTTTCAAGGATTTTAGGACATGTCAAGGATTTGAGGACGTTTCTAGAATTTTTGGACATTTTTTCAGATTCAAGTAAATCTCGAATTTTTGGAAATTTCTGGAATTTTAGGACTTTTTCTAGAACTTTAGGACATCTGTAGGATTTTAGGTCGTTTTTAGAACTTTACGACATTTATAGGATTTTAGGATGTTTTTTCTATGGTTTAAGGACATTTCTGGGATTTTAGGAAGTTTAAAGGATTTTAAGATGTTTCTAGAATTTTACAACATTTCTAGGATTTTAGGACATTTTTCAGATTCAAGTAAATCTCAAATTTTTTGACATTTCTGGAATTTTAGGACTCTTTCTAGAACTTTAGGACATTTGTAGGATTTTTGGACGTTTCTAAGATTTCAGGACAGTGCTCAGGTTTCGGGACCTTTCAAGGATTTGAGGATTTTAGGAAGTTTTTCAGATAATAGGAAATCTCAGATTTTATGATGTAGCTTGGATTTCAGTACATTTTAGATTTTAGGACATTTCTAGAACTTAAGGCTATGCGTAAGATTTCGGGATGTTTCAAGGATTTAAGGACATTTCTCGGATTTTAGAACATTTTTCGAATTTTAGGACATTTCTCTTTTAGGACGTTTTCTAGACCTTTAGGACATTTGTAGGATTTCAGGGAGGTGTGTGGTAACGTGTCGTTCCTGTGTCAGGGACCTGTATGAGGTGAGCTGCAGGGAGCTGGATGAGTTGGTGTCTGCAGCCATGGAGGTGGACGGCGTGTTTGGCAGTCGGATGACTGGCGGAGGATTTGGTGGATGCACCGTGACTTTGCTGCAGGCCCACGCCATTGACAGGACTATACTCCACATACAGGTTAGGACACACACACACACACACACAAACTTTGATACATGCATACACTGTATACATTTATACTATATGTAAATGATCAGAATTGTTATCAACAAATGATTTTTGTTTTGAATCCATATGTGGAAAGTTGGTTGATAGAAACGGGTTGATAGCCTGAGCAGTGCCTGTCAGGCGCGTCTGAGCTGCGTGTCAGCCGCAGCACATCTAGAGAAACGGTGGCGCACTGTTTTTTTTACGTGTGACGCTTGCATTTGTTGACTCTATACCATGGACCAACCAATTTATACCGTAGTTTAAAGTCTCCTTTGCCACAGAAGGTGTTTGTTTTACTTCAACTTCCTTGCTTCCCTTTCAAAACAAAAGCTATCTGACTGTGTCTCTGTGGACAGAATGCCATCAGTTGCTGATACAATGCATTTTATTTTGAAACAATTACAGGATGGGGTTGTCAGCTGTGCAGGAGCTTGTATAACTTCATAAATGAGTGAATTATGTGCTTATAAATATGAAAATACAGCACTCATATCAGCAGGAAGTGGTATGCCATAAGGCCCAGTTAAGGCTGGACTGTTTTGATGCATTTTGGAGAGACTTTATATCAGACTGTAAAACACAGATTAGCAGTTAAGACTGGGCTATTTTTTGTTGGGAAATAACGCCCTGCAGTGTATGTCAAGTTTTAAAATGTTATTTTCAGTAAATTTGTTGTTATATTTATTGAGTAATAAAAAAATAATAGTTAGATAAATTTAAAAAATAATCGATAGATTAATCGAAAAAATAATCGCTAGATTAATCAATAAAAAAATAATCGTTAGGTGCAGCCCACACTTTAATGTAAGCTCATTTTAAGTTTTATATCAGTTTACTCTAAAAAAGTATAATTAGAGTACAAAAACTTGAAGTAATAATTTTGAGTACTTGTGAGAAGTACACCTTTTGCAAGTCATTTGTACCTATTAGTATAAATTATTAAAATGCACTTTAATCTTGCTTTTTTAGAAATGTATATACATGTTAGCACTATAACATGTATTTAGTATATTAAGTATATTATTAGTAAAGTTGAAAATTGCACACTTCTAGTACATTAGTAATGGCGGGATACTAATTGCCCTTAAATTAAGTAAACTTTAGTACACTTTTTTACGTGGGTAGTTTTTCAAGATGCATAAAGATAGTGTTATTATCCAAAAGTAGACAACTTTCTCAGCTTTCACACCGAAATGCATCTGGAAAAACAGCTGGGAATGCCTGTGGAGTGGGGCTGCTTTGTCACCAACAGTGACATTAATGAGTGGTGCAACTCCACACCTTGAGCGAAAAAGTTCAAAACTTTTACGTGCGCCCAAAAACTGCCCAAAAAATGAGTTCTGCAGCAGAAAGAGAAATACGCCAAACAGGCACGCTGCACCATAGGGAAACAATGGTTTTGCTTGCAATGCTTCTTTAGCAATGTGTCTTGGTGTGATTGGCACACTAACTAAGGCATAAATTGGTACAAACCATGTCATGCCATCATGTCAGCAGTTCAGGGCTGATCAGGGCGAGTTTTCACTCATATCTGGCCTTTAACAAAGGGCTTCAGAATATCTGAACTCCATGCTGGCCTTAATATGCTTCAGTCAAAATGTAATTTAAGGTTGTGAAATAAACCAGAAAGGATGCAAAACCAAAGCTTATTCGAGATTTTGCAGCAGCAAATACTCATCACCTTCATCCTAAACAAAGAATACAAACTTCATCTATATGTATTCAGTTGGAAAACTGTTCCAGGACTGCACACATACTACTAAAAGGAAACTAGCTTCTTCTCCTCCTTTTCTACATGTTGTCTTCTAGTTAGAAAGTTAGCCAGTGACATCTGAGTGTCATTCTTAGCAGTGGAGGTCAACCACAGCTCTTCACTAAGATAAACGTTTCTGTCTCTTCCTGCTCAGAGTTGCTCTGTGACCTTTCCTAAATCATTCCTAAGCTTGGTCTCCTAAATAACAATTTTTAGGCTAGAAGCTCTCTGGGAGTATTCGCCAGGTGACATCCTCCCAAACTCTGTGTTTGTCTTGTTTCTTGCTTCATTATTTTCATCCATCCCAACAAAATACAGGGCTGCACCAAAGTCATTCTTGCTGTTAATCAGATTGGAAATTTAACTTTTTTCTATTGTGATTCTATATTTTGGAAATCTTTGCATTCTGAAAGGTGTTTGAAATAGAAAAGTGTCTGAGGAGGACATTGCTCATTTGTTCACAAGAGATAAAAGCACTTTCAGTCTGTCACTTTAAGGGGTGCATTTCAGACAAATTGTCCAGTCCCCCGTGTCTTGCTCAGACAGCTCCAGTGTGTGTGTGTGTGTTTGAGAGAGGGAGAGAGAGATCCGGGGGTATGAGCTGAGAATAAAAGCGAGCTTCGTGGAGCCAGAAGTGTCCAGTTATTAGCATGCTGGTCTGGTCACTGTGGCCCTGCCGCCTTTCTGCTGGAGCCCAGTCAGACTGAGGGCCCGCTGTTAGCTGACACCACCCACAATCCTACAGGAGACACAAAGGAGATCAACAAAGACACACATTTAACTGCAGAAAATCAGGGCAACACCTGCATTTATAGCATGCTTCTTTGAAAAAGCAATGAAGGAAAAGAGCTGCAGACTTTTACGTGTCTGAATCTGGGGTTTGGTACATTTTTTCCGGCTTTGGAAACAGACTTGGCAGATTCCCTCGCATCTTTCCTGACTCGTATCCTGGCTACTACTGTGGCGCGCTGACTGTCAAAGGACAGAAGTCTTTCTTGGACACAAAGGAAGCACTTGAAACTTCTACATCCCTCAGTCCTCAGCATTCCTGCCTGGAGCACAAGGATTCTTGTCTTCCCAAAAACAACATCGCAAAATTCAGAGAAAAAACGACAGCTTTGCCTCCAAAATGCTGAATCTCAACTCACCAGACGACAACAGCAACAGGAACTCTCTCCGGGACCCCGTGTCACTAAACGTTGGTGGAGAAATTTACACAACGACCCTGGACACCCTGACACGCTGCCGTGACTCCATGCTAGGCGCCATGTTCACGGGACAAATCCCCGTGTTGCGAGATAACAGAGGAAACGTTTTCATAGACCGCGACGGTAAAGTGTTCAGGTACATTCTGAACTACCTGCGCTCCAGCTCCCTGGACCTGCCTGATGGCTTCTCCGAGTTGGCACTGCTGCGGAGGGAGGTGGATTTCTTCCAGATACGCCCCCTGCTGGAGGAGATTTGCCACTATGAGGCGTCAGTGCCTCTCAGCCTGAGAGGAGGGCCCCTAGGAGCCATGATTGTGGTGAATGTTCACTCCAAGGTATGCTTTTCAAAATTTGTTTTAGATAATGAAATCAGTGGGCCCCATGGAAAGCATCGATGTATATTGTCATCATTAAGATATGCCTTCACTTAAAAAATCCCATGGAACATCTGTGTCTCCATTAATGTCCAAGCGCACCTTCAATTGAATTTGAGTAAATACTATATCCAGAAATAATGGGTTTCTAAATTAATTTTCACAAAATGTAGTATATCTAAAGAGAAGCTTATTCATACAGCTCATTGCTGAGAATCAGTTAGAGATCTGGAGGCTCTGAACTGCTGTAAGCTAAAGCAACAGAGTACTGACTGCTGACATTGTTTTTAAGAGTCATATCGGGTCTGTTTTTGTGAAACTCGGGAGAGCTTAAAGGAACGGTTCAACATTTTGGGTAACACATTTATTAGTTTTCTTGCTGTGTGTTAGATGAGAAGATTGACGCCTCTTTCTGCATGTCAGTACACTTAATACAGATTTCTCACAGTCATGGAAAAACTAGAAAAGTCACGGAATTTCACAGTCACAATTTACAGGCATGAAAAAGTCATAGAATTAGTAAAAGTCATTGGAAAAATTTTGAAAAACAACCAAACATGAATAACATTCATGTATTATATGGGTGAATGTATGTTCAATAGTTTACGATGTAATGTAGGTTTAATATGTGTCGATGTGTGACGCATTGATCGTTTTTATTTATTTGTCTATCATGAAATTTTCTTCATTTTCTCTCTGCGTTCCCATATCTCCCTTCATATATGCTCAGTAGGCATTTCAAATAATTTTTTAAGGACTTTTGGCTGAGCGGTAGGACATACAGCTGCAGTTGGCTGTATTTTCTATTTATTTTCCTACCAATTTTTGATTTTTTTTTTTTTTATAGAAAAACAGGGGTTTGGAAAGCATGTTTTCTTGAAAATGTTTGATATACTTTTTATTTATATATGATATATAACCCCCCACCTCCCCTGTTATTTTTATAGAAATATATATTTAGCAATTTTTATAGAAAACTAAAAAAAAAGATTTTTTTTTTGAAAATGGCTTTAGAATAGATGTCTTCTTTAAACATCACCAAAATTACACCGCTTATCATAGCCAGAAACTGTAAAAACAGAAATTATTATTGGATTTTTAAATCTTCGTCAGTCCTTCAACACATCATTGGGGATGTTGAAATTATGTTTGAATAGAGTTTGAATCTAATATGTTTGAAAAACCCTGGACAAATAGAGCAAGGGTAAAAGTGTATTCAGCCCTTGAAAAGTCATGGAAAATTTAGAGAGTTTTGTACATTGTACTCCCATACACAAAATGTGCACAAAGCTGGAATTGGCTTGCCTGGTTCTGTTTAAACCTAACAAAATCCACCTTCTAGCATTTCTGATGCTTACTAATGAATATTTTATACCTTGTATCTTTAGTCTATAAACAAGTGTTAGAAACAGTCAAACACATGAAGTCGCATACAACAGTGATTTGAGGCTTGAAAGGCTATTTTTTGTTACTTTTGGACAGAACCTGGCTAGCTGTTTTTCCCTGGTTTAAGTCTTTGTGTTTAGCTAAGTTAGCTAGCTGCTGACAGTAGCTTCATAAAAAAATGTACGGGCATGAGTACTATCCATCCTCTCAACTAAGTCTTGGTGAGAAAGTCAATAAGTACATTTCTCAAAATGTCAAACTTTTCCTTTGACCTGAATTAAAGTTTTGATTGGATATAACAAACAAATGCATGTTAATTATACAGGAGGGATAAATGCATATGAATTATACGGGAGGGAAATCCAGGCACTCCAAAAGTGTGAAAAATGTAAAACACGAGCTAAATCATTAAAAAAGCCAACATATCTGAAGCCCTGAGAACCATGTTGACGTTTTTAATGATTTAGCCACTACAGTAAAGGTTATTTAATGCAATTCCACCTCGTTCTGCATGTTTTGCACACTTTTGGAGTGCATGGATTTTCCGACTGTTTAAATCCTGTTGGTTCCCATTTTCTAAGAGCACCTTGATACAAGCAACCAGTCATCTCTCTTTTTTCTTAATGCATAAGCATGTTTTAGTGTCTATCAGCCTGTTTTTTTGTGGAGAATTCCAAAACTATAGAAAAATGGCCTTTATTAACCTTTTGGTAGTCAGTCTGTGTTTACCATATCTACAGTATACGAGTAGAGGATGTGTGTGTTTGCACATTCAGAGACATGGACAGACCGGTTCTTTGTTTGTGTACACCCTGGAGAATGTGTCGTCAGCATAATCTGCCCTCTCATTCCAGGTCCGCGTTCTCCACTTTAACTTACGCCACGGGCCGGAAAACTATGAGCTTCGCACATGCTCAGTGCGAGCCTTCACAGTTGACCTCTTTTGTACTTGGAGAGCCTTCCTGACCCTTCTTTGCGAGCACTTCTCCTACAGAACATCCCAGGGTCTCACAATCCCCCGTCCATGCAACCCGAGGTACAACAGGCTCAAACTGGAGTGGGTGCCGAAGCCTGATGAACTCCCGCAGGAGCAGTATGACAAGCAGTGCTACCGGGGGCTGACCATCTCTAACCCTGAGGTCATGCAGTTTGATGACATCATGAACATGCACAGCAGCCCTTGTGATATCACAGACATGCAGGGGTTTGTGGAGGAGCTGCTGAAGGTGTCTCTGGCTGAAGGGTTCAAGGTTGACTTGGTCATTCCCGACCCGGCGGAAATTCTTAACTGCACCTCACTTCGGCTTGTCAAGTGCTGAGCTCCGGGCAGAGAACATGAACTGAAAGCACCAGAAGATGCCAAGCTGATGAACTGTGGTTCATTATCTTTAATGATAGCTATACTGGTTAGAGTTAGGATTAACCTTTTAAAGTGGAGATAGGATGCAAATTGTGTCTTTGAGGTCATTGAAAATGTCTCTGTGGTATTGGTATCTGTTCTTCAATCATAGAGTTTAGCAAAATAGTAAGTAATAGTGCAGTGTTCAAATAAGGGCCCTTTCACACCTAGCTCTTTTGGTCTGGACTTTTGGACTTTTCAGTTGGATCCGAACCAACATTACAGGTGTGAAACCTTCAAACAGTTGAACCTTGATCCGACCAAAAGAGGTGGTCTCAATCAAACTGTACTACGGTTCAGTTTGGTTCTGGTGTGTAAACGTGCTGGTTTGGATCAGTTACAAAAAGTAGTGGGAGGCTATCATCAAGTGATAAGAGTCGTGTTGAGCCTCAGTGCATAGTGTTTTTTTGGATGAGCATCTCACTGTGTGACTGCTGCTACAACATACGTCCACAAACCAACCAATAGAAATGCAGCATGAAATGACACATTTGCCAGTGTAACACTGCTAAATGCTAGTAGATGCTAATAAGTACTTAATTCAACTTCTCATTGCAAAATTGGTATGCCAAGTTGGCCTCTTTTGCCCAGCCGCGACCATGCCCACGTTCTCCTTAGCTTGGGTGGTATCACGGTATTATGGTACATGGTCATTTAAAAATCCTGAAGGTATTATTTTCAATACCATCATAAATCTAAGCACTCTTATTTCTATTTAACTCATTGTATGTAGTGCACAGCATGCACCACCGGAGCTCAGGCTCTGGTCTCTATTAGTGGAATGGGCAATTGAGCTGGAAAAACAACAGCGACACCTAGTAGTGCAGGGAGAAGTTACAGGACTGTAAACAGCTGGTGGACAGCACACAGAGAGAGAGACTGTGTAGAACAATGGCATGTTTTTACATCTAACTCTGTGAATTAAGGATTTATTTCGACCAAACCTGAGCTGGTGATTGTTTGAACAGTGGATTAACTAACGAGATTACTAACAAGAGTAACCAAGATGGTTTGTTTTATTTTGTTTTTGTGGTGGTGTTTAATGAGTTAATGAGGCACAGAAAGAAAGTTGAATTTAAACGGTGTACATTTGTATTTCTCAGTTTTATAGGGAAAATAGGTGTGAAAATATTACCTATTGTAACATTTTGTGTGGTTCTGTTGTGTATTTATTAGTCTCAAAAGCTGAAATTAAGTAATGCACTTAGATCTGCACACTAGCCATCATAAACCCTATACCGTGGTAAAATTACAGGATACAGATACACTAGCCAAGCCTAGTGTGTGGTTTCGCCACAGAGAGAGTGAGGGTGGCTGCAGTCATAGCAGACAGGCGTTGGCAGTTGGAGCAGAGAGGAAATGAGCAGTTAAGCTGTCAAGAAGAAGTAATTGTACAGTTTAATTTGTCTGTGAACAATAGCACAAATTGAGGTAGCACATGGGGCAAGGAAAAGACGACTTTATTAAGAGTAACAAAAACTCACATTTTTTTCAAGAGGATGAACTTTATCCAGATGTGTTAGTCCATCTTTGAGAAATTCAATTTAGTACGATTGCAGTCGGATTAACATGCTTACATGTATTTTAAAAGTCCAATTTTAGTTTTACTAATACAGCAATTTGACTTTTTTTTTTAATCCTGTAAACTTACTGAATAGGTTTTTGAGATTTTTACTCTTTTGCAAACTACAAAAAAACCCAACCTGCACCAACTCAGTAAAATTAGCTTATTTTCAATTAAACTGTGTATTTCCTTGTGGAGGGGCTTTGTCTGTTTGCCCTTTCAATGACTTACAGGGGCAGTTGGATGAGTTATGAGCACGATTGTTGTCTGGAGGGGTAAAGGATGCGTCTTGACTGAAAAGGGAAGGTGTCTCGTTGTGAAAACAAACCCAGCAGTTCTTTCCTCTTGCTCCCTTTTTAAACTTCCTTCCTTCCTCGGACTGTGAGAGACGTGAGGAGCAATGAATGGCTCTGCAGCCCTTCTGGATGGACGGTCTGGTGTTATTGTTCACATTATGCACAGTGGATAGCTGCTAGCGTATAGCTGCTGTGTAATGCTTAGCTCAGTTTTTCAATTTTCTTTGAGATGCATTATTGATCGAAGGTTACCATGATTTAATGTACTCATTGTGTGTGTTTGTATGTGTGTTTATTTTTTCCAAAACAGGAGCGATACAGTGGAACGCCGACTTTCTATGTCACAACTCCGTCAGAAGGAGCTCGAGCCCTCAGTCTGTCCTGACCTTTGTCAACACATCTCAGCTACGTAAAGCATTTGTTTCTCTTTATAGGCGTTTCTATTTGATTTTTCTGCTCAATTTTAACTACAAAAATAGAATGATACGCTGTTATGCAGACTGATTAAAACACATTTTTTGAAACCTGAGCAAATTGGCTTGATTTATTTAATAAACATAGGAAGAGAGCACTTAGCAACGACAAAAGAAGTGATAAAAAAAATGGCAAGAAATTAGTAAAAAGTTCAAGAATTTACCTAAAAAAAATTAGTAAAATATTATATATATATATATATATATATATATAAAAAACAAGGCAACCAAGACTTAGAAAAAGTGCTTAAAAAAGTAAAAATAATCTTAAATATGTAATTATGATAATTATCAATACATTTTCCCCTATATTTTTTCTTTTTTAACTGGGTAATTCATCACCAATTTGCTTGGAGTTCAAAGGTTTAAATACTTGTAAAAGGTGTCTGAAAGCAGCACAAGAAAAGATTTGTCGGCCCAGTTTTCAAAAAGTTAATGTGTGGTAAACAAAAGTGCCTTCACTGTAACAATGCCTTCTCTTTATTTGATTTTTTCAGTTATTTAATGCCATAATAATCACCCAAATAACTCGCAGCAACTGTTTCCATAATGAGGACTTACATATACAGTGAAAATATAGGCCCCTGTGAAATAAATCATGTTTTAAAAAATTTGAAACATTTTAAATATGACATTTCTTAATATTTTTTCATTTAATGTCTTCTGACTAGCACATTTAGTGAACATAGTGGGGTATTAAGCAGCTAACGAACCAGACATATTTCTGTGGGGTTGGTGAAGACCAAAAACGAAGCTAAAAGGAATATTTTATTAACATTCCTCTGGTGGACACAAACACGTGATGATAACATTGTTCATTGTCTGCTGGATGTGTAAATGCCTGTGAACAAATTAGTATTAACGGTTTTGTAAGGCAATAAAATAGTAGTTGATTTGAGGTTCTCAACAGTGGCTAAAAGTGAAGTAAAAATTGATGCTTAAAAGGCCCTGCACGCTCACACAGGTGTCTTTAATTATTAGGCTAATTAGAGCTCTGCTTGATATAAGAACTGTGGGATGTCAGTAAATTCAACATACCAATAAAAATTATGCTGCAGCTTAAAATGAAGGTGTCCTTGCTCCACCTGCCCCAGGTGATGAGGGAAAACACGTGTGAGATAAGCCATGTGTATGTAGGGGCCTTTAAGTAGTTTTACTGAAGTTTATTTCAATTAAGCTCTTTTTGTTGTTTTCAACTAAATAACATGACAAATTTTGCACTTTTCCTTTAAAATGCACACTGGAAGTCTTATTTTCAATATATTCTGTTATTTCAGCCTGCCCTTGTTCAAAATGAAAAGATATGCTGTATTTTGGATGGAATAAACAACATTTCAAATTATATTTTGCTTTTGGGTTCTTGATTTAAAAAAAAAAAAAAAACAAGCTCCATGTCTTGTGTCTGCTGTAAGGATGCTCTACAGATGTTCTCATATCCATAAACATTTTCAAAGACCTTCCTTTTGACTGAAAGGAAAGGTCAAATAAAATTGTTGGCTTTATGAATGTGACTTTTGTTTGGTCAATAGTTTGCTTGCTCACATGTTCTGTAAATATGTATTTTATATGTAACTTTAATGTAATATCTTCATTTTTATGTGTGTGTGTGTGCATGTAAAGGTAGCGCATGTTGTCTGTCATTGTTGATGCTGCCAGTTTGCTGCTTTGACACTTTGAAATGTGAGCAAATTGGCCTGATTTCTTTCAAAAACACAGGAAGAAAATGATGAGCAACAGAAGAAGAAATTACCCCCAAATTAGCAGGAAATCAGTGGAAAGTACAAGAAAATTACCTGAAAATAAGTTTTTAATAAAGAAAGAAAAAGTAAAAAGAAAAAAAAATGAAATTGCACCAATTTGCTCAGGGTTCAAAGGTTTAATACTTGTGAAGGAATCTGAAAGCAGCACAAGAGATGTCACCCCAGATTTCAAAGAGTGGAGTCCAAAACACCAAAACAGGGGGATGGTTAGACTACCTACAAAGTGATAAGAACTTTTTTAATTAGAGAATGAGTTTGCTGGATGTGGCTTTGTGTTTTGTTTTGTTTTGTTTTGTTTTGTTTTGTTTTGTTTTGTTTTTTAATTATGTCATGAACCTCTGAGGAACAACAAATATTTTTCCTTGAGCCTCCCTGAGTGACTGGGGGGAAATGCATGACCCTCCCTCTACCATAAATAACCATATTTTGCAATTCAGTTCAATTCAAACTTTATTACAGACACACAGAAGGGTCCATAGCATTAAAAAGAAAAGAGGAAAAAAATGAAACAAAACAAACAAAAAGAAAACACCACAGATAATAATTAATAACAGTTTCAATGCAAGCTATCTCGCCAGTGTTTCCTAAGTCTTGATGTGTAGCATGTGAAGCTCTTTCTGGGATTTGTCAAAGCTTCTATGATGCTGTTTTCAGATTCATCCAGGCAACACATAAAACTAAACATCAAATGTCTTAAAAGAGCCTTGCATGTAGAAATACCAGAGGACACAAACAGTTGACTGGAACTTTGCCACCTTGGACCAAAGCAGCATTCTGAATGTATCATTACAATTTCTAACAATGATAAATTAGGACTGATGTTGATTAAAAAAATAAACTCAATGAAAGTAGAAAATCCTTATGTATAATATTTTTTTAAAGCTTGATTTTGAATGGCGCTTGTATTATATTAAAGCAGGCCTTGGGGGTTGAATTTAACTCATACAGAATGATATACCTATTTTGTTAAGAATACGGACAGTATCACATTTTTTTAATTTTAGAAAGGGTGATATAAGAGGCCCTTCCTGCAAATCTGCATTGACCTACATGAGGGCTTTTTGAACAGAAGCTAACGCGGAAGTGGGGCGGGACTTTTAACGAGGTGCTCTTGAACGCATCACAAGGGAGGAGTTAGCAAACAGTGAAGTTTAGCCTAGCAGGAAACACCGAGGCTACCACCGCAGCGGTGGAAAAAGAAAGAGCAGCAGTCACAGTTTTAGTCTTTAACCTGGCCTCAGTTGTTATATTTCCTCGGCAAATACGCTGTCGCTTGGACCCTGGGAGTACTCGCTTACTGTGCGGACGCATTTTCCCCCGACTTTACATGAGGACTGAGCTCCTAGCCAACTAAATCAGCAGACATTGGCCGGAGGTGGAATCTTTACCAGCGGCTCTACACGGTGACCATCGGCTGAGCAACGGCTGTTTGGAATCAGGTGGGTAGGGGGCTGGTGCCCACAGGTGTTTGCTTGCAGTTGGCTAACAACTGAACTAAGTTACCGTGTCCATCACAGCCACCGGTATTTTTGTTCAGCACCTAGACGTACGGCTCTAACTCAAGCTAACAAAGTTGCTAGTTTAGCCAGACATCATTCTTCAAAATGCTCACTGGCTAGCTGGCTAATCTGTGCTGCTGATATTCCCCTCAGAAAATAGTGTTCTTACCGTATATATCAGCCAATTAACACATTTCGTTACATTACTCTTTAAGTTAACCGTCAACAAAAGGTTGAAAGACAGGAACGGGAATTGGTTTAAGTTACCCGCTATCTCTCAAAAATGTTATCTATTGACATTGCTATTTTATGTTTTAGAGCTTTTATTTCGCTTTAATAGTTGCTGAACGCCGACTGTACCTTGTGACTTGGAAAAAACTCGTCATGTTCTGTGAAATAAGAAGTTCTGTGTACAATTTTTTGTACAAAGGTAGATAAGAATTAGTTTTAATCAAATCTGGTTGTTTGCAAACCACTGGCTCATTGTAAACCAACAGTAAACAATGCCTCCATGCTAAACTACCTAGCTTAATTAGGCGTTAGCACACACCTGGGCGTATTAATGGCAGCTTGGAGCCCTTTAATTGTCAAAACGCGAATCCAGAACAGAAGATTATCACGACATTTATTAGTGGTTTAACCTATTATGCCGGTCGTACCGAAGAAACCGTGACGTTTCTCGTTAACCTCACCGTGCAGCCAGGTGTGCTGTAGCTGAAGATGGTGTTGCATAATTACGGAAACGTCTAACCTGAGCAAGGCGTGTCTCTCAAGCAGGTATGTTAGTAAGCCCTTTGAGTCAACGGTCTGGTTTCAAGCATGAGTAACTGGTGTGTTTGGGGAGGGGGGTGTGTGTGAGAGCAAGAAGCCGGTTTGGCTAGTTTCAGTCAGATTCACAACAAAATGACATCAGAATCAATTGTATGACATTACACAGCTCTACTCACCTCCATCCATACAAATCTAACCATTGATTAGCTCTGTTGTGGTGCTTATCTGTGTGATTGATACATGTGAGTCTTCCTGTGTCAACTACGTCCAAAATCTATAAATATAACCTTGTCCTGCCTCTTCAACGCTTTGATTTCTTTTGAAAACACAGAAAGAAGGCACTGAGCGATAAAAGATGGACAAAACCAAAAACTCGCAGAAAATTAATAAAATGTGTAGATGTATATGTACATTATCTGAAAATTAGATTTAAAAAAGTCATCAAAAGGTTAAAAACAACAAAGAGGAAATTACCAGGAAAAAGTATTAGATTTGAGGTTCACAACAGTGGCTAAAAGTGAAGTACAAAAATAATTTTATTTTTATTCACATTGTCTCCCTTTACCCTCAAAGAGAGACAATAGCAAAAATCAGGGCAATAATGAAAATAACACTAAAGACAACAAACATGATAAGACTTATGGGTAGCAGTGACACCAAATGAATAAATAACTGAATTAAAATGCCAAAAAATGAAAAAATAAAAATACAGCAAACAAATGGAAAAAAACAAAACAAAAAAGAAACAAACAAGGAATATGTATTTAGTATATACATGTTTTATTTCATTAGTTTTTTTCTTTTTCCCCTTGCATTCTTTAAAAATAATTTCCTAAATCAACTACTTTCTTGCAATTTGTGGAGCATTTGTTACCTAGTTGTTAATTGCCTTCTCCCCCCCATGTTTTTGAAACAAATTGCACAGATTTGTATGGGGTTCAAGTATTTAAATATTAGTGAAAGGTGTCTGACAGTAGCACAAAAAAGTGATGTTGCTCCAGGTTTCAAAGGATTAAGTCATAGTTTCAAAATTTCCGTAATCTGGACAGGATACTGCTGAAGGACACAGGCTGCGTCCTTCCAACTCCACCTGCAACGGCCCAAGACTAGCCAAACAAAAAGCCTTTGTTCTGAGTAGACTCAAGATTCCGCCTGCATGGTAAAGTCCACCTGTAACTATCATGGAGGCAAAATAAAGGGCCCCTCCCAAATATAGGTAGGAGTAGACCAGAGCAAAAACAAAAATAAGTTTTCAGCTATCTTAGTCGTAAAAATGATGCAGATAAACAGGGTAGACTGTTGCAGTGTTATATACAAAGGTTTTTGTTTTTTCAACTTTGAACAGGAAAATTATTTATCTAACCTCACACGGGCGACATGTCCAAGAGGTGTACCTTGCTCGTAAACTTCAAACAGAGCACTTGGCTCAGGCTGTCACGCTGTGTTTAGCACTGTTAACTGTTAACTTAATTCCCGTTTTACCGCTCCCAATGTGCAACACATTATCTGGCAGGAAATGAAGCACTTTCTGTGGTTTGCTAATGGGATGGCATATGAAGCAGAAATGCTGTCTTGTTCATCAGGCTTTCCAGCAAATTTGCCAGGAACATAACTCATTGTGAGAATGCGTGCTATGCATGAAATGACTTAGACAAGTAATAGATGAGTTGTTTAATTGAAAAAAGGTCCACAACAACTGAGGAAAAATCAAAACAGAAAGTATGATTCGCATATTAAAGTCCACATTAAAAACTCACAGACTGCAGAGAGTCTAATGTGCATGTGCATTTCCAGTGTATTTCTCTTTGGCAATGATTTTTCTTTATTTCTCCCCATTGTACATGTAAGGTACAGCTGAATAATTTGAGGAAAATATCCAATTGTCCTAGTGCATAGTTGCATCTATTTAATATATTTAATTCATGATGCAGTGATTACATTTGATGCTTCCAGCTTCCCACGTGAGGATTTGACCTTTTTTTTGTCATATGAATGTAGCACTTTCTGTGGTTTGCAGTTGAATATATATATATATATATATATATATATATATATATATGTTATATTACATTTTATTGTAAAACCATTGAACAATTCATTGAGAAAATAGCTGTTAGATGAATTTTCAATTGATAAAATGAATCACCAGTTGTAGCCTATCTACAAGTCAACAAGTGTGTATTTGTAATCTACTTAATATTAAGATATGATTGGAGTAAGCTTTCAAGTTTATTATATTTTTGTCTTTGCATGTTGATATTAGTTTAAATTCTGAACTTGACTATATATATTATTTAAACTTAATCATGATATTTAAAAGTATTTGCCTGGATAATACAAGTGCACAATGCACACTTAAAGTACTTTCAAGTTATTCAAATCAACCCAGTATATGTGTGTGACAGTTTTAATAGCTCTGCAATGCAATACAAGAAAACATGTCTGTATCCAAGCAGTTCCTTAAGGGTTTTTATTTTATTTTTACTAAATAACAAATCAAAAAAACAAAAAATAATTTATTTGACTCTTATCACAATTCCACTTAGTGCAGCTTTTTTAAATATAAAATAACCACGTAAAAAAAACCTAAAATGTCTTTAAATTGCTCTCAATGCCCCTTACTACAGCTTTTTAAAAAATATAGAAAATTATCAAGTAAAAAAACTTAAAAATATCTTTAAATTCCATTCAGTGCAGCATTTGTCTCTTCAAAATAACAAAGTAAACATACTAAAATGTGTCTTCAGAAATTGCTCTCAAATCTACTAAGTGTAGCATTGTAATAGAAGTACAGAACACTATAAATGAGTAATATAATCACAGTTCCATTTCAAAGTAGTGTTGTAGCTGAACTTCTAAAATTCCCAGTCACAACAAATAAGAAATGTTCACAGTTCTGCTTATTACAGCATTATAGTAAAACTAGTTCACTATAATGAACAGCAAAAATGTCAATTCAGCTTTTAAGTGGTGTAGCAGCTTCAGTTGAGCATGAAATACATAATCAGTCTCTACTTATTGGAGTAGCAGCATTAGAATAAAACCTGAATATCTGCCGCAAATCGTTCTCTCCGTTTACCACACCTATGTGATGGTGAACGTAAACAAAGGATCTGGGCGGGTTGTGTGATCAAAATAACCCATCCTGATAAATTTAAAAATGCATTGATTACGACTCTTTGAATCTGATAGGGACTTCCCTAAACAGCACTATAGCTGACCCATTATGGTATGATGAACAAACAGTTGGGCAGTCATGTAAGACAATGTTTTAATGCCACCTAATGCTACTTTTGATAGCTGTGCACTGTAGCTTCTTGAGCTAAAGTTAAATGACAGTGATTTGCTCCCACATTCCAGGGATCATTTTCAATGGCCAGTAAAATATTACAAAGACACCTTTTTTGAATGTTTCAAATTAATATGGCTGTATTTCTACAAGATAGGGACTCTTGGTTTTGTATATATTGTAGAGTCGGCCAATATTCGTTTTACAGGGCGATACCAATTATTAGTGGTTAATGAAACCGATGATATTTGGAACCGATATGCATTTACAAAAAAAATGAAAATCTATCTGTCAACATTAAGAGTTTGGAGTTTAACAAACTCCAACACAAAACTTAAAACTTTACTGTGTTTAAATGCCTTTAGCAAATATTTAATCAAAACTGAAATGTTCAGCATCATCTTTCTACTTTTAAGAGACAATTGAAAACTCATTTGTTCCGAGAACACCTAGGCACTTAACCTGACTCTTCTCCTCTTTGCCCTTTGGGGTAAATTAAGTCAGAATGTCCAAAACCCAGCACCTATTGATTATCTAGCACTGACAAAGTTGTGTGATGTTGTATGTTGACTGTCATCGTAAGTAGTGATACTGAGATTGTTGAATCTCAGATGCTGAGATCGCTACTGGTTATTACTTTGGTTTCCAAAAAAAAAAAAAGGGGGGGGGGGGGCTGTGCGGCACTTCTTCTGCCACTAGACGGCAATACCTGTGACCAATCACACCTGAAGCACTTTTTGCACTTACTAAGGGTTTTTTCCTTAAGTCTAAATTCTTGCTTGTGTTGTACGTCGCTTTGGATAAAAGCGTCTGCTAAATGAAATTGTTGTATTGTTGTAGAATCTACAGCAAGTTCCCAGGAATTTTTTGCACTTTTTAATTAATTGATTTTTATCTGCGATCATTAAAATAAAATGCTGCTACAGATGAATAATCGGTCCCACTAATCAGCCAGGCTAATTATGTGTCGAGCCCTTAAATATGGAGCCCGGGGGTTGGTGATGTGGAGGAAATTAAATATTACAGTATTTCTGACCAAGTACCTGCATATTAATATTGCAACAATATTGTATGGTTGACGATTGTTGCTTTCACAATATATTTACACAGTGAAATTTTTAAGAAATAACCATTAGTAATGTTAATATAATGACTGTGGGTTCAGACAAATAATAGCTAGAACAGCCAAAGAAGTTTAAAATCTAAGATGATATTCAAACTCATACAAAAATATTTACATAATATTGATATATTTCCCAGTCCTAGTGGTAGCAAAAATATTTAGTACTTTTGACTAGTATTTTGTTTTTGATAATGGTATAGTTTCAAGTGTATTTTTCCATTTTCAAAATCTTTTCTTTGTGGACACACTAAAATTATAGTTATATTTTTGATAAGAAGAGACAACAATAATCAGAAATATGGCTAAATATTACCCTCATGCTTCCAACATGACTAGAGCCCAACTGATGCATCAGTCACACGGTTTTATCGGCCTATTAAAGGTATATCTGTATCGGCCTATACATTTCTTGAGAGAAAATAATGCAGGAAAAGATGCTGAGAGTAATTTAGAATGATTAAATTCAAGTTTTAAATCATTATTACTGTTTCAGTGCACTGATGTCATTTTTGACAACAAAGTTTATTGTTAAACTGTAAAATATCAAGTACTTGATAACAAAATCTGATGGATATTTGCATTGCATGATTGCATTTACATATACTGTATAATAACGGCTGATATATCAATATCAGCATTTTTAACTGCCTAATATTGGCATCGGCTGTGCTCTGAACATGACCATCTCTATAAGCTAACACTGACACATTGAGACACAAGTCAGCAGCTAATTTGGATTCTGTCTGATCTGTTCTATCAGTGTTCTGACTCTCACCTCATCATCAGTTCTTAACTGCTGCAGCAGTTATTCTGTATTGCTCTCAGTGGGGCTGCATATTGGCACAAATCTGGTGATATCAATATCTTATGGTACTGCAATACTGTTAGCAAGGTGATATATTGCAGGTTTTAAAATCTAATCATAGGAGCGAGTGGTGCCCGCTTGATGACTCTGGCTGATTTATGTGTGTGTTGTTTGTGTTTACACTAGCAGTATGTTGTTGTTATGTTGGAGTGGAGGAGTCAGATGGCCAAAGATAGATAACAAAGCTGCAGTCTCGCGATCAGGGGTTTAGACACAACACAAAATGAAGCACTGCAGCAAATCCAAAAAACAGTGTTTTTGATCATTGATACTGTATGACAAAACATAATATCGCTATAGTCGTGTGTATCAATATTTTCTTACACTCGTATTTGTCACACCTAGAGTGTACCACATCTAGTTGATGATGTGAATTGTGCTGTTTGTGTTGTTTGTCAGCAACATTTTACAAGTATTGAAACCTTTTGAACCTTGAGCAATTTGGTGTGATTTTTTTTCCCCCAAACTATGGTGGGGAAAATCCAATGAGCACCTGAAGAAATGTTCCACAAATTTTACAAGAAAGTAGTAGATTTAAAGAATATTATTAAAAGTCAAGGGGAAAATGTCTAGGTAAAAAGAAAAAAGCAAGGGAACTCTATATTTATAATTTTCATAGTTACATATTTGAAATTTGGTTACAGAAACATTATATAATAACTAATAGATTTAAAAAAAAAAAAAAGCAGGGGAAAATGTCCATGGGGAAAAAGCTAGGGAAAACTGTAATAATCATAGTTACATATTTGAAATTAGGTTACAGAATTATTATATTTTTGTAAGAACTAACAATTATTTTTTAAAAATAGGGAACAACGTCTAGGGAAATAAAGAAAAAAAACCTAAGACACACAATTTTCAATTTTTACCGTTACATATTTGAAATTAGGTTACAGAATTATTATTCTTTAAGATCTTTCCCCAGGTAATTTCCTTGTAGTTGCTGTTATTTAACATTCTGTGCATTCTTTTTGAAAGTTATTTATTCATTTATTTTCATTGGTTTCATTGGTTTCCTCTTGGTGTTTTTGAAAGAAGTGAAGCGAATTTGCTCACGTTTAAAAGGGTAAAACACAACACTTGAAGTAGGTTATATATTTGCCCACATGGACATGTTTTGGAATCACAGAAATTGAGCACCTTAAACTCGCTGTGAGAAGTCTCTGTCATGAGGATTATGTGCGGGAATTGCCCAGTTTTCCCCGCTGTCAGTGGCGATCCAAGCTTGACTAACATGAACGTTGTCCTGATCGTCTTCTCTCTGTCCCTCTGGTTCTGATTACAGGAATGAGAGACTGAGTCGGTTGGGGGGGATATGATATCCTGCCAGCCACACCCAAAATTGATAAGATCTCATTTCATTTCAGTGGAAGGAAGCACTTCTTGTAATGTTTGCTGTACGACACACTCCTCCCACTGCTCTGTTTGCTGCATTCTTGTGTCTAGATGCACAGGAAAGCACATGCACTCACCGATGCTCCTCGCTCTCAGCCAAGTGTCAGAGTAACACACCTGATGGTTTCAGTTTCACGCTCTTCACACACCCCCTCCCTGCTCTCTCTGTCTCTCTCTCTCTACACTGTCCTGACACAAATCACACACTAACCCGCTGCCAATGCTGACCGGAGAGGACTCATTTCCATCACCACAACCAAGAATAGCTCAGTGATGTCCAGCTGGGAATCACAGAGAGGTGTCAGGCCATGCACTTTGTGTTTTATTTAGTGTCTTATCAACTGCATACGTGCATGGGAGAGGGTTTTTGTGAACAGACCACGTGTGCAAGCCAGTTCTCTCAGGCTGCAGCTGTCAAACAGGTTCTGCTCCACCTGTGTGGTTATGTTTTTTTAGCACTATGTATACTAATATACAGTGGAAGATTAGGGCCATGTCAAAGGGAAAAAAAGTTAGATTTTGAGAATGAAGTCATAATATTATGAGAATAAAGGGGTAATTTCAAGAATAAAGGTGCAATATTATGAGAAAAAGCCATAATATTACGTGAATGAAGTCGTAGTTTTACAAGAAAAAAGTCTTATGAGAATTAGCATGTAATATTATGAGAATCGGGGAATTTTTTGAAAAAAAGGTGTAATTTTACGAGAAAAAGTCACAATTTTATGAGAATGAAATCGTAATATTACGGGAATGATGTCATAATTTTACAAGAAAAAAAGTTGTAATTAAGAGAATTAACTTGTATTTTTATGAGAAATGGGATATTATATCACAGACGTAAACACATAGCCAGCAAACTAGAAAACAGGTGAGAGCACAGGCAGCTTTCTTGACAACCACTGTCCCCGGTGTCGTGCTGTGCCACACACAGTCAGCAGGTGCTGACCTGTGCTTTCACCTGTTTTATGGTTTGCTAGCAATATGTTTATTTCCGTCAGATAATATACCCTTGCTCATAAAAATATGACTTTATCCTTGTAAAATTTAAACTTTATTCTTGTAATATTACAACTTTATTCTCATGAAATTTGGAGGGATTTTTTTTGTTGTTTTTTTTGGGTAAAACTATGATTTTATTTTGTAATATTACAAGTTTATTCTCATAAAATTACAACTTTTGTTCTCGTAAAACGAGGACTTTATTCTTGTAATATTATGACTGTTTTTTCACAATATTACATCTGTATTCTTGAATTTTTCCTCAATGCGGCCCTAACACTCTGTTGTACTGATTTAAGTCCTAAACCTCAAGTTTGTGACTTGATATCACTCAGAAAAGGGCTGATTATCTGCACCTTTTTTCCTGTCTTGCCGCCAGTGTAAGCAGAGCTACTGATTGCAGTCCTTAAGAAGAATGTTTTGGATGCCAGGCATTTCCTGGCCGTTCCTCGTTACTCTAAAGCACTATGCTAGCTATGTCGCTGACAGACGCAATCCATGTAGCAGCTCTGCTGGTTGAGTCGCCTTCTCTCCAGCTTGTTATTGCCGTGTCCAGGCATGTTTACTCACATTTTTTTGCCTCCATTGACTCCATTCTCGGCTTAGATGCCTCGGTTGATATGCTGGGAATTTGATGACATCATCCAAGTGTTGGGTGGAAGATGACAAATGGAATCTTGCTAAATGAGAGCGAGCATGTTTGAAGTGAAGGACGTTTGGGAGTGACAGAAGAGCAGATTGTGCTGCTGAATGTGGCTCTGAGAAGAGTCAATAAGCCAGTGTAATGTGCTATCAAAGGTAAATACTGTCTGTTATCCTACTGAGAGATGAGCTCACTATAGATCAGACTGATACCTATGTGGAGAAAGACACACTGTTCACTGTCAATTACTGTTAGCTTGTTTCTCAACAGAAGTTTATAACTAACGTGGTGCCAAGTGAAATTCCAGTTGAATTCCCTGTGTGACGGTAAAACTGGGGCTCATCACTGCAGTGCTCTGCTGGAACTGGCCTCATGTGTTGTGTTTCTGTGTTTGTCACTTCTGACCTGCCATTGTTCCTCCGATTAACCTGAAACTAGCAGGTACTTCCCTGTCACAGAAACAACCTTGCCCACAGCCCAGTCAGTGTAAATGAACCTTTTGTTTATGGTGTGTGAAAATCAACTGAGTGCTGCCAAACAAGTCTCCCTGGAAAGATGTAAATTGCTGTCAAACTGACTGTTTTCCCCCTAACAAAATGGAAAACTTGTACATCAGTGTAATAATACCCATGAATGAATGAATGAATCATAATTTGAGGAAGTTTCTTTAAACCCAGGATAATATTAGGTGGTACCTTTTAAAAACACTGCAGCTGGAGATGGACTTTTTATGCAAACAAAACACAGTTCTGGATTGTTTTTAATGTGCAATGTATAATGTCTTGCAAAAGGCTATGTTTGTAGGACAGTGTCATTATTTATGTAGTTATGAATATTTTTTTCTAATATAAATCATGAAGCATTTTGGAATGAAAACATTTTTTACATATAGCAACTGTTGAGGTGGGCTACATTAATATCTGAGAAGTTGACTTTTTATCTAATTGTTAAATTTACCTTAAATTTAGTTGAACATACTTAATTTTGCAAGCTTGTTGAAATGTAAAAATGGTGAGTGCAATTAACTTGTTCTTTATATGTTTTAGTAAATCAAGTAAGCCAAGTGAGTCTGACTTATTTGACCAAAATGATTGCCAAAGGTATATGTAAAATACACAAATAATTCTATCAAACTATGCATATTATGCATATGCTCTAAACGGTAATAAAAAAACAGCACTGTAAGTATTAACATTGTTCCATTTATCAGTATAGTTGCAATCTAGTCAGTCACATTTGTTCTTAAACAATAAATAATCAATAAATCAGAATGTGCAGATTCCCTTTACTGCACCACATGCAAATACTTCTTTGTCATGACACTAAATACTTATTTTACATGCGTATTTATCGAAGCAAATCAGTTCCTTAAATTCTGCTGAGGAAACTTAACTCTTCAGTTAAGTCGGAGTAACTTTATTTACATAAGTTGTTTACACTTAAAGTTAATTGTACTTGTCATTTTTAAGATAATATAATCATTTATTACTCCCACAACAGGAACATTTGCATTATTACAGCAGCGAGGATATCAAAGCAAGGTTTGTACAAGATAAATAAAGCAAAAAGAACAATATAAACAGTATAAACAAGACGCTAAACTCCTCAGTTAAAAAAAAATAAAATACGCCCTTTACACATGGATAATTGCACATTGTAATTAATTGCATATTATGATAATTAAATAGCACATTGTGATATTGAAATTGCACAGGTTTAAGTCATTTTGAGGTTAAACAACTTAACAGAATTTAGTATACACAACTCAATTTTAAAGTATCTTAATTATATGGAAACTAACATAACTTAAAACTAATAATTATGTTTACATTCATATTGTAGTTTCAATGCTGTTGGTTTCTGAGATTTTTTTTCTCAGATAACCTTATGTATTTTACAAAAGAAAGCAAATTGTCATGTCATGTAAAAAGATAAATCTGGCATTGTAATAAGAGCTATATTTCCATGCCTCAGTGCTGGTGACAGCAGGGGCAGGAGGCTTTTTGTTTGTCTGTCTGTCCGTCCATCCGTCTTATTCTTGTGAAGACAATATCTCAAGAATGCCTAGAGGGAATTTCCTCAAATTCAGTACAAACATCCACCTTGAATAAGATTTTGCTGGTCAAAGGTCACTGTGACCTCACAAAACATGTTTTTGACCATAACTCAATAATTCTAATGCAGTTATGACAGAATTTCATACAAATATCTAATAGAATAAAGTGATGTAGTGATGACCTTTTAGATCCAAAAAGTCAAAGGTCAACTTCACTGTGACATCATAATGTTCTGCAAAAACACATTTGGGCCATTTTACAGTGAAACAGCTCAGAAACAGAAGGGAAGACATTGGGGCAGGTAATGAAAAGGTCACACTGACCTCGGGTGTCTGATTGTATAGATCTTCTGTGCTGTTGGGTTGAAGGTGTAGCGTCTTAGCAGCAACATCCTTTTCTGAAGCATTGTCTGTCAGCATTGCCATCATGGATACATTTTAATCTGGACAGACACAGATGTGAACTGTAACTGCAACTTGACTGGTTGGCGAAGACGCACAACTGCAACGTGGTAATTCTAGTTCTCATTGTAAAAACAAATCCAGTGAACAACCAACAATGTGTTTTGTTCGCTTCTCAGCAGCCTACTTTTTTTTAACCTCCCTTCCATGTCTGTGCCTCACAGGCCAAGCCTCACTGGTTCTCAACAAAGATGTGAATCCTTAAAGGAAAAGAGAGAGATTTTGTGAAATACATCTTTTTGTTTTCTCACTGAGAGGTTGATATGAGGATCTTTAACTGTCACATCTGTGTGTTGACTGGACATCATTAACCCTTTGAAACCTGGAGCGACATCACTTTTCTAGTGCCGCTCTCAGATGCCGTTTATAAGTATTTAAACCATGAAAACATTACTAATTTTCAGGTAATTTTCTTGTACTTTCTAATAATCTCCTGCAAATTTTTGGGTCATTTTCTCTTTCATTTCTTATTGCCTTCTTCCCATGTTTGTGAAGGAAATCAAGCCAATTTTCTCCAACATTGTTATAAATGTGAGCAGTAATTTCCTGCTTTGCAAGTGCCGGATATGCAGGAATTAATGGAATTATGGGCAATACCTGCAAGTCTGCGCTGAAATTCAGACTGTGGATGGTAGCAGACACACAGGTGCACTTCAGTCAGAAGTACTGCAGTAAGGATACTCTGGTCAGATGAATAGAGGATAATTTCCTAAAGCAAGCAAAGTAACACAGGAAGTGTGTCTGTCCCTGTCTATATACCTAAAAGCACAACACAGGTTCACTTCCTGCTCCAGAGGCACCACTCCTGGCCCCTAGTGCTCTGTGATCTGCACTTTATAACTTACTTTATAACCAGGTTAAACATCAGTTTTTTTTGTACTTTATTCAGACACCTTTCGCAAGCTTTTTAACCTGTAAAAACAGGTTTGACTTTTTTCAAAAACATTGGATACAAATGCTCTGACCAACTTGCTAAGAAATGTTCCACAAAATGCAAAACATTAGTAACAGGTAAAGAAGAAGCTGACCTGAAAACTAGTTTTTAATAACGGGGGAGAATGATTAGAAAATTTGAAAATTATCAAAAAAAACTAGGGATATCATGTCTTGTCATGTTTTTTTTTTGTTTTCCCGCAATTTTTTCACATCATTTTCTTGTTTGCTTTTTTAAAATTATATTTTATATATTTGTATTATTGTTTTTTGTAATTACTTAGAACTTTTGACTAGACCTTGCTGTGTTTGGGCCATGTCTTGTTAAGTTACGCTTTGCCTTCTCCCCATGCTTTTGAAAGAAATCAAAGCAATTTGCTCAGGTTTCAAAGGCTTAAATTAAGTTGTAAGTGTGTCTCATAGACGATACTCAAAAACACCCATTCCATGCAAATTGTTATGCGATCTCTGTAGTCTACATCATTTAAAAGTGCATTTGTGCTGCCTCAGTAGTTTATTTTGTTGAATTGTTTGTAGTTTTCTCTGGTTGCGGCCAGACTGACTAGAGAGAGAGAGGGCAGAAGAGGAGGTTAATCTACTGTCTGAGTCGACAGCCTTAAACATAACTGAACTTCCCATAATTGTGATGTTCATTCCCAGCCGTGGCCCATGATAAGTAGCTGGTGTAGAAATAACACTTGAGTGCGTTTTAATGAATGGGTAATTTGTGCTCTAATGTCTGTCAGGTTAGTTGAAAGGCCACAATTAATCTGGTCAGAGAGAAACTACAGTGGGATTAGGATGTCTGCAGACTGCACAGAGAAAGTCCCTGCTGACATGTAGCATGTGTGGACGGCTGTTTTAACAGCATCAACCTGAGCTTTCCATACTGGTTGTTGGCGTCACTGTTTACATGTGTGCATGTGTGAGGGTTGTGTCCCTCCTTGTTTTCTATCAGCAGATTCTTCTCGTAGCCCTTAGAAGCCGTGGTGTTTGTGAAGCAGACCTCCCACTCTGCCATTGTCAGCAGAGCTTATGGCTTTGAGCTCCCTCTTTCTGCTCCGTTGCCTCTCCTGGGACCGTCTCCACACACACACACACACACACACACACACACACACACACACACACACAAATGGTGTCTGAAAGGACTACAAGCTTGTAACCTGCTGTAACAACAAGCATATTAGCTGTTGATCAACCTCTAATTTTGTCACGAAAACAGGTGACAGTGACAGTTTTAGGTGGTTGCTCAGATGTACTTGCAGACTCAGCAGTCTAAATTATAGCTGAATATTTTTGCTAGCTCAGAAGTAGCAAGAGCGACAGAGCCCTGAAGGGTATGCCAGCATTTAAGTTCAACTGAAATCATTTTTTTCTCAAATCTTGTTATTCTGGTTTTCAAAGTTAAAATACAAATGGAAAAGGCATGGAGTGAACATAGAATTTCTTACACTAATGTATAGAAAACGTTGTTTGAAATAATAAAAATCAGGGCTGGGGCGACACGTTGACGTATTCGATGTAATCGATTACGTGAATGCCTCGTTTCACGTAACGTGCGTTGATGCGGCGCACCATTGGCGCTCACATTTGTTGACTCTGTACCAATTTATACCGTACTTTACAGTCTCTCTCTGTCACAGAGATGAGGAAATGTTTGTTTTACCTCAACTCAACTAAATTCGTTGTTATATTTATTGAGCAATAAAAAAATAAGTTACCTAAAGGGTAAGTTGTCATGTATGTTTAGCACATTAAACAAAATATATTTTTTCACAGCAAACCTTATATTATTTAAAAGAAAAGGCAAAGAGAGAAAAGAGACATCAAATTAAAAAACAAATAATATAGATTTAGTTTTCTGTTTTTTTTTTTTAAATTTTGATTTCTTGCCTTTTTTTATATTATGTTATAAATGTAAATCCTTTTTTGTTTTTTTAAAAAAGAAGTCGCACCTCCATTATGACAACTTGTATACCAAGTTTATAATTAATTCACAAAATAAGCTTGCATGTGTCTGAAGTAAGAATCTAAAAACTAAGAAAATCCTTGATGAACTGATGTCATTTGGGGGGTCCACATCTATCAACACAGCAAAGCTTTATAAAATCACCGGTTTATAAACTCCCACACAACATGTGCATTATGAACCAGGTTTCATTTATCTAGTGGGATGCTCAGTATTTCCTCAACATATTCATTGTTGCTAAAATATTCCTAATTTGAAGTGAAACATATCCCTCTTCTCTCTTAAAAAAAACAACAAAAAAAAACAGACTCCATCTATTAAAAACAGTAATTTTACCTCGCTGAACACTGATAGTCTATCACTTCCCTAAGTAGTTTGTTTTTTGATTGTGCGACTTTAGTGAATCCAAACTAAATTGAAAACACCTAAGTTATTAGGCCATTTAATTTGAATACTGTCCTTGTCCTAGTATACAAGCACCGGGGGACAATAGATTCAGTGATGGAAGTATGTCCGACTCTGCCACAGCAGGTGGAGATATGCCCTCTTTCAGCTAGTTGCTATAAACCTATATTATTTATACACTCTATGATATAGATTGAATCACAATCACAACTGTTTATTTACAGTAACTTCGGGGTAGAAAACCACAGCGTCATGTGCATAATATCAAACAATGCTGAGCAAACTCTGCCTTCATTGATTAGTTTTAAGCTACCTAAAAAAACTATATCAGTTTAAATGTATGCTATATTAAGAATAGTTTTACCACTTTACCTTGCCATAAGACAGCGCTTACCGTCAGGGATTTGAAGCCGTTAATATCAAAAACACCAGATTCCACTGAAAAAAAAAATTACTCCACTGAACGACGGAGCTGCTGCTCTACTGCTGCCTCCATCAGCTGTTGTAAAAGCTAAAGAGGAGACAATACTCAATATAGTGAATACTCAAACTGAAATCGTCCTGCTGTGGTCCCAGGACATCGCTTAGCTTCCGTGCTGGTGTTGTGAGACTGTACTTTATTTATCAGAGGAGGGGGGGTTGGCTGGAATGTTACTTTTTAAATTTAAAATAAATATCAATACTACCTTTAAAAAATGTATGCCCCTCACCTAAGCCAAAATTTAAAACACAAGTCCCTCCTCAGTTTATCCATTTTTTTTAAACACTAGTGCCGTTTCACAGCACCCCTTTGCCCCTCTTAAGTAAGTAACAGTCCCTGTCCATAACCACAGAGGGAGGCTGGTGCAGCAACTAGGAGCACACGCAGAACACACAGTCCAGTTTAAGTCCAACTGCGGTGTTTACATGACTGAATAACTTCCAATCACATTATAAGGTGTGGTAGTCCGATTTCAAGACATTCAATTTAGTCTGATTTCAGTTGGACTAACATAATAATACACAATAATTCAACTTTTTCTAACATCATGTAAACATACTGAGTGATGCTGCTGTAATAAGGTACAAGATACAAGGTAGATTTATTGTCATTTTTCTTAAATGTGGTTAAAGAAATGAAATTGAGGCTGATCTTAAATCCTGCTACGTCTAATAATAATGCATACAATATACATACAGTACATAAAATAATAAGTTAAATAATTGATATGTCAGTCTACAGTTAATTAATTTGCAACTCATTTAATATAAGATGAATTCCTTAAAAAATACAAACATTTTTATAGTTTAAGCTTCTCAAATGTAAAGATTTGCAGCTTTTCTTGTCTAAACATAATTTAATGACATATCTTTGTGTTGTGGACTGTTGGTTGATCTAAGCACTGTTACAGTCAAGAGTGATGCAACAAATATTCACCAGGAGAAAGCAAGTATTTGTCTAGTTGTGAAATTTAATCTGCCACAGTAAGTGAGCCCAGTCAGCCTGCTGCACCAGAGGTGTGGTGACTTCTTTGAGGAAGCTGGGAATGTGTGACACAGCGCTGCAGTGAGTCAAGGCAGCCGCTGATATGAGCCTAGCAGAACTATGTCTGAATTTGGACCGAGGAGAGTGAGCTGGTTCGGACGGAAAACTGTGAGTCATGGCGCAGGCCTTTGTCACAGACTTATGACACCGTGGATCATATGTCTGACCGCAGTTCTGGGTTTTCCTGTGCCTCTGTCAGAAACATTCTGCCCCGAGCTGCTTTCTTTTGCATAGTTGAGTGTCAGTAAGTGAAGGAGCCAGAGAGGCGAGGGCCCGGCCCCACACAGCACAAGATGTGAGGCTTAGAGGCCCTCATGCTGCTCTGTGGTTGAACCTTTCCTTCACGTGATGGAGTTTAAAATCTCTCTCTCTCTCTCTTTCTCTCAGATATTGTGGAGCTTTTTGCCGCCAGTTTACTACTGATGCACGTGGTCTTTTACAACGCTCAGTTTTCCTCTGTGTTACTTCAGGAAAGAATGCAAGGATGATATATATTTTTTTCCTTTTTTTGTCTCCCTGCTTCCCCTTTCCGTTCCTTCTTTCTCTGAAGTGGCCTGTGTGGAAACCGCCTTTGTGTGTCACAGGTGTTTTCAACAGCAGCTGTGTGTGTGTGTGTGTGTGTGTGTGTGTGTGTGTGTGTGTGTGTGTGTGTGTGTGTGTGTGTGTGTGTGTGTGTGTGTGTGTGTGTGTGTGTGTGTGTGTGTGTGTGTGTGTGTGTGTGTGTGTGTGTGTGTGTGTGTGTGTGTGTGTAGTGGCCAAACAATGGCTTCGTAGTTGTGCCCTGACTGACTTCTGGCCCTTATCTTTTGTTTTTTTTTTGTTAAGATGGGGGAAGAAAGCCCAACCCACTCTGGTGTGTGTGTGTGTGTGTGTGTGTGTGTGTGTGTGTGTGTGTGTGTGCACTCGCGCATATATATAACAGGGAACATACTCATCGTTACACAGTCACCAACAGGGAACGGCAAAACTAACAGGGGACATTTTTTAAGTCCCCACTTGGACATGCTCAAAATCATCATAAAATCATGTGTTATGGCCTCTGGTGAAATTTTTCAGATTTTGCCAAGAGGGGACCAAAGTGTGTGTGAGTGTTTATATCCATATTCAGAGCTCTCCCTCCTGGTTGGAGCTGGTATTTGAACGACCCATTCACACACGTCGCTTTTAACACTCCTCTCCCCAGCAGCCTTTCAGACTGCAGATGGGCCGTTAAACAGGCTTTAGTAATGTTAATGTGGGTGACATGAAGACCACAGAATGTAATGTATCAAATATGATACAAATAGCATGATAGGGTTAATAAAGACACCAGTCTCCTGAAAAGTGATTTGTTATTAGTCTTTGCATTAAAATTCAAGGCTTGGCTTTAGGTGATTTCATAAGTTTTAAGCTCTATACTGTATTAAAATAAAGGGCTACCCAGAAGGCAGGAGAGAAATCAGTATTTTAGAGCCTTAAAAAAAGCAAGAAAACTATAATCCAAGCAGAATAAACCTTTACATAAAATGATCAGCAGTAAGATTTTTTCTTTTTAGGTTTAATTATGTAAAATGATGTAACATCAGACCTTGACTAGACCTTTAAAGTTGTTCAGTCCCTGACGATACTGACCTGACCAGTTTTCACGAGCACTGAATGTCAATCAGTTTTTCAATATACTTCAAAATACACTCTCAGTCTGTACGCATAGAAATGTAATTTGTTTGTGGGTGCACATTATAGAAAACATGTCCAAACATAGGATAATGCAACATGAGTCCACTGTTGGCTGGTACATAATGACAATTAGTTCCCTCTTGGATAGCATGGAGTGACGTTCACACTCCACCATGTAAAGAATAAATAAAATGAGATAGATAAGACTTACACAAAAAGAATCTCACCTCAATAATTCAAAAATTATTCCTCAACTATGATTACAATGACTGTGATTATTATAATTATAACTAATATTTTATAACAAACTATAAAGGCTCAGTTTTAGTGGATGGCTTAACCATCTAGCTTGACACTGTTTTACAATACGGCTTCCCCAGAGGGCAAGGAAATATTTTTAAATCTAAAGAAAGGAGAAATAACAATAACAACAATAATAATAATAATAATAATAATAAGGGTAGGAAGAAAATGTGGAGAGAAAATACCAGCAAGATCTTTACTAATTTTAATGAATTGCTTAAATTAGTTTATTATCAGAATTTAACTTAACCTTGAGATTAGCTCAATCCTCCAAAACTCCCTTTGAGTTTTTAGATGCACTAGAAGCACTAGATTTCTGTCAATCTTACAATGTACATATGTTTTTTTTTCTCTATAATCACAGGAATGCATTTTATTTGCTGATCTACTCTACAGGCAAAAGAGGTCCACACTTGTGTAGTATAAAGCAACAGGGGTCCACAGTTGGCTGGTACATAATGACACAAGTTACTTGTAAATATATCTAAACTAAATCATGTAATTTTTTTTTGCTTCTAAAAGGATCTGTAAGTATGTATTTTTGTAACTGAATATAAAGGCTCAGCCGTTGTGGATGTCTTTACCATTTTATAGCTTGACACTGTGTTTAAAAAGGGAGCTACCCCAGTCCATTCTCATTGTTAACTTTTCAAATACATTCCCTCTGTCAGTGCTTTTGGCATACCTGCATCAATCTGGATCATGGCAGGATGATGTGAGATGAGAACATAGCTGGACAGAGCCAGCGGCATTGTTATTATACGTCAGTAGACAGCCAGACAGCACGAGGCACATCTGCATACATCTTGCGTGGCTAGCATCACTTGAGAATATGGATGGACATACTCAAAACTTCCATTTAACAGTTTTTACAAGCAAAAAAAATGCCATGCAAGTTTTAGGTTTTATTTTTGAGGATTTAAAGTTTTTTTTTCTATTGGGAAAAGAATATTAAAACAAAAATGTTATTTTTTTTTAAAAAAAAGGAATAAAGTTTCATCATCATTGAATGATGCCTTTTTCAGAGCCAATATTTGCATAAAATGAAGCAAATAATTTAAAAATAGCTTTGCTGGTCCAAAGTCTTCTTTGTAAAACATCAGAGCCACTCAGAAATACTTAGAGGGCAACTGAGGAACTGAGTGGATTAGTTGTGGGCAGACATACAGTGAAAATCAGATTTTAACCGGTTTAAATAGTTAAGAATTCTGTATAGTTGCAGTGATTTGACAAAATTGCAGGGTCTCCCAGAATTCACAGGAATCAGCTGAATTTGGCATTTATTGTTATGGTTGAAATCCAATGTATGTGTGCCCATCTATAGGAATCCATTTTATTTGTCGCTCCACATTACAGAAAAGAGGTCCACACTTGAGTTGTATAAAGTGACATGAGTCCACTGTTGGCTGGTATATAATGACACAAGTTCCATCTTAGATATATAGTATAGAGTGACATTCCCATTTCAACATGGATAAATGACAAAGAATAGGAAAAAAAGAAGTTAGATGCATTATTATTGTTCAAAGAAAATAATCTTACAAAAATGTAATAATAAAATTATTTATTTTTTTAGGAAATTGGAGATAGAAATATCATTTTAGTTTTTTCGTACATTGCTTTTTGAATCGTGCACCTGAATAAGTTTTTGAGTTGCTGTTTAAGAGTGTGCTCCTTTTTACCTTGTGTTGAAAACACATTGACAACCCATCATGATATAAATGACTAGAGCAATCTTTAATGGTATTTATAATATGGGAGGTTTTGTGAGCAATCAGTTTGTCTCAGTTACAGGGATAAGTCAGTTAGAGGAATGATTAACCTCTGAAACCCTCTGTTCAACTGCTGAGATGAACTATTTCAAATTCTATAGGTTTTTGGCTGTACTTTTGGCTGTACTTTAACTTTAAATTCTAAAAAAGGAAAGTCAGTCCACACTTTGTCCCCTCTTGGCCTGTACAAAATGACACTTCTTGTTTTGTTTTGTTTTGTTTTGTTTTGTTTTGTTTTATATTTTCTCCAATGTTTTAAATTAATCTTAAATCTGCATTAGACAGATAAAATTGTATATACACATTACTAGATCTCAAGAAAACCAAAACAACTACAACTACTAAAACAACTAAAGAAATATAAAACAGCCAACAATACAAAAACTGCAGAACTAGGATCAAAATAGGATTCACTTTCAAGTAAAATAAAAAATAACGCTGAGAGATTTGGATTGGATTGTCTGCTGTGTACGACCTTTGAAGTCTTCTGTTGTAGGAGAGGGAACTGAGAGTTTTTAAATGGGTGTACTGGCATGCAAAATTACCAGCACATTTATGGATTGTGTCTTTAACAGAGGCTGACTACTCATTTTGTATTGGATTAAATGATTTGCCATCTCTCTGTGTGCATGCTGCAGTGCCCAGAGGGACTTATTATTATTCAACACAGTTTTGGTTTATATGAAGAATTTCAAATTCCTTAAAGGGTTTTTAGTTTATGATGTAAGCATTAAACAATCCTCCACATTGACTGAGTGGAGTGTCCAGCACCCATGTGCCTTTAAGGTTGCCTCTGAGAAATGAGTGACTTGGAGAGGGTGAGGGGTCAGCGTGTGCAGCTCTGTGCCAGGCCTTGATTCTCTGCAGTGTGGGGGTTGGTTTCTTTGTTGTTGACGATGGTCAATAGGCCATTCCACATTAAGCTTCAGAGATGCTAATTTATATTAGCTAGAATGTTACATCCAACTCTGACTGCCTGAGACATGGGTCTGTCCCCTGTCCTGGGTTAAGCAAGTGGCACACAGTGCTTATTTTAGCTGGTACAACATCTCTGGATTATTGGGAAGAACATCCTAAAAGTTTACAGATTGGGCATATAATTCTCCACTCAAATTCCCACTAGCTTGAATACTGATACAAAAGTAGTACTTTTTTTTACTGGATAGTTAAATATTTGAACATATTTAATCACCTAATAATTACATGAATTTCATGGCAAACCATTGTGATGTTACATAGTTTATTGTGCCAAGTTAACATTTAATTGTTCTAATCATAATAAAAGGTTTGGTTTCAACTATAGGAGTAAAACAAAACTAAAGAGTAAGAGTGATCGTCTGATCATCATGTTAAACATATTCAGGAAACAGAAATAAAATGTCAGAATGCAACGTTGAGCCAAAGAAAAAACATGGTGGATTATTGTAGTTTTGTAACATAGGTTTTGTTATTGATCTGTAATGTTGAATTTATGTAGTCCATTTTTCACCTCCTGAACCCTTTTCATTTGAGCTGCAGTGATATAAATTTAAAAGGTTTGGTCATAAATCAGTTTGAACTTATATATGAAAATAAATAGTTTTCTAACCTATAAAACATTTAATGGGGGCAAACGTGTATGCATGCTTAACACAGCGCTGAGAAACAAAGCATTTTTTAAGTGACTGTAAGATTTAAAACAGCAAATGCAACTTTAAAATGGCCTCCCAAATAATATGTCAAGATCCACTACATGGTATTTTTTAACAGTTTAACAATATACCATCAGTAGTGTATCAGTGTATCAGCGTACCATCAGTAGTTGCAATTTATTTATTAGTTATCAAGTAGTATTGACAAAAGTGAAATTAACAGTCTGTTAACAGCCAGCTTAGGAAAGATGACACTGACATGTAAAATTACCAGCACATTTATGGAGCGAAATGCATCCCTAAAGGAGGTTAAATATTCATTTGTTTGAAAAAATTGTTGTTCATCTCTCTAAGATGTTAAACATTTTATTCAGTGGTGCTCTGCATTATTAAGTAAGCAATCACATGGTGTTATAGATATATTGTTAGATTTATGAGCCTTCAGTTGATGAAGCTGACAAAAATATGTAATTTCCTCTACACTGAAGAGGTGGAGTGACCAGCACCCATATGATTCTCAGATCCTAACTTTGAATGTTGAACAGTGGAGACTGCTGCCACTGAGAAGTGAGTGACCTGCAGTGAGTGAGGGGGTTGACTCTGTGCAAGTCAGTCTGTGAAAATCTGTCAGGCCTTGATTCCCTGCAGTGCGGGGGATGGTTTCTTCTAGCTGACGATGGTCATTAGCACACGACACATTGAGCTAAGGGGTTGCTAACTTCTCATATCCAAGATGCTGTATCTGATTTAGACTGACTGAAACGTGACTTATTCCCCCATCCTGGGTTTAACAAGTAGCACACACTGCTTATCTTGGTTAGTACAACATCCCTGGATTATTGGGAAGAACACCCTGAAATTGTACGGAGTAGGCATACAATTCTCCACTTTAATTCCCATTTTAAATACTGTTTTTTTTTTTTTCAAAACTTGTACTATTATGGATATTTAAGTAGTTGAACATATTCAGTTACCTAATGATTACATCTGTTATTTCATGACATACCATTTTGATGTTGCACAGGTTATTGCCTCAAGTTTACATTTCATTATTCTAATAATAATAAAAGGTTCTGTTTTAACTAAAGAGGTAAAACAATACTACAGAATTAGATACTCTGTAAAGCATCTACAAACATTATTTAGATAGTTAAAATGTTGTCAATGGTTATTGATTGTATGGAGTAAAACTAATTTGGCCCTTTTAAATGTTTTATAGGTGAGCTACATAAAGAGTACATGTTTGTGTCCTGATTGTGTGATTATCATTTTAAACACATATATGAACAGAAAGTCAATGTTGACATGCAACTTTGAGCCAAAGATAAATGTAGTGGGTTATTGTTGTTTTGCAACTTTTGTAACCTATTAAAAATTTAATGAAGGGCAAACATGTATGTATACCTTACAAAGTGCTTAGAAAGACATTATTTATTAAGTGACTCAAAAGATTTAAATAGCAACTGCAACTTTATAATGGTCTTCCAAATAGTATTTCAAGATCTGCTACATGGTATTTGTTAACAGTTTAACAGTTTATTACCATTAGCAGTTGCAACTTTATAGAAACCATCCCAAACAATGTTTATAAACAGTTTTCAAACCAACTATTAATAGTTAACAAAGTGTTATAAATATTTGGTCTATCTATCCAAGAGATATTTATATTGTATAATTTACTTTTTTTGTTTTTACAAAGGTTTACAAATTAGTTGGAAACCATTAATACTTAGTTTATGTATTTATACAAGACTGTATAAGTCTTGGTATTTGACTAATAAAATAACAATCTATAACATTACTTATAATGGGTAAAGTTAATTAGTTATCATTTCTTCATTGGTTATCAAGGAGTATTGACAAAAGTATAATTAACAGTCAGTTAACAAATTATTAATGATGCCTATAATACAGTAATGCCAGCTTCAGAAAGATGATACCGACACGTAAAATTACCACATTTATGGAGTAAGATGCATCCCTAAAAGAGGCTGAGTATTCATATGTGTGAAAAAAAATGTTATTCATCTCTGTATGATCTATGTACATTTGATTCAATGGCTTTGTGCATTCTTTAGAAAGCAATCTGTCTTTATTACATTCACACACAGTTTTATAGATATATTTTTATATTTACTTGGCCTTCAGTTGATGAAGTGGACAAAAATATGTAATTTCTTCTACACTGAAGAGGTGGAGTGACCAGCACCCATATGATTCTCAGATCCTAACTTTGAGTGTTGAACAGTGGAGACTGCTGCCACTAAGAAGTGAGTGACCTGCAGTGGGTGAGGGGTTTGATTCTCTGCAAGTCAGCCTGTGAAAATCTGTCAGGCCTTGATTCCCTGCAGTGCGGGGGATGGTTTCTTCTAGCTGACGATGGTCGTTATGGGCGTGAGGACATTACACATTGGGCTTCAGGGTTGCTTACTTCTCATATCCTAGATGTTGTAATCTGATCTGACTGAAACATGGCTTTTTCCTCTTTCCTGTGTTAAACAAGTGGATGTTGGGTAAGATAATGTTAAACTGTAAAGAGTAGAAATACAAGCAGAATTCCACATTTGTCGTCAATTGCACAATTGACTACAAGCTATTCAAAAAAAGGAGTTAAACATGTTTTTCACATGAAGAAACATCTGCTGGGAAGTGACATAATAACCACATGTATGTAATATCACTGAAATAATTGAAAGGTAATTATTTATTAAGTGGCCCTCTAAAGCAGTAGGGCATCTTGGCTCTCAGTGGCTCTGTTTGTCTGAATTTTTAACGCAATGGCCATCAGAAACACATTAACATTAGTTAAACTTTAAGTGCTAAAGAGTTGTTTCAGTTGACAACACTGGAATGTAAAGACCTGTAAAGCTGAGTGTCAATGTAAACTTATTTTAGCAATCTCACATGCCTTCATGCACACTCTCTGTGCCGCAGTGACAATGCTGTATACCAGCCCTGTATTTGCCAACTAATTTACAACTCTATGTGTTACCAACTATAGTTATCAAAAACAACCAAAAAATAGATATAACAATAATAAAAACTTAGTTCTGGGTTGCACAAACCTCTTTGAATGGGGTCAACAGAAGATAACTAGTGAAGGCCCATTCATAGATGTGTATCCTGCTGTGATGGTTTTGAGATGAGGTGTTGGTGGCTCATCACCATTTCAATGCCCATCAAAAACACTAACATACCAGTTAAACTTTAAGTGCTAAAGAAAGGTTTTAGTTCACAATACTGGAATTTAAAGTCCTGTAAAGCTGAGTGTCATTGTGAACTTATCGTATTATTATATTATTTATTATGTGCCTTTCACTTCATGCACACTCTTTGTGCACTGTGACAATGCTGCATGCCAGTGTGTGTAGTATATGTTATAGACTGTAGTCATTAAAAAACAAACATCTTTGAATGGGGTCTAGATTAGATAATGCTAAAATACACTTACAAACACAGGTGTTTCATCCATCACTAAAAAACTATTCATTTTGAACACAATGGAACACATTACAAAACAAGATATTTGGTGTTCAAATCCATTACCTAGCATAATAGCATGAAAAGGAGCCTTGAGAAATACATAAAAGAGACAAGGCTAAAAACCAAAAATGAATGGCCATGACCTTTGACCCATAAAGCTGCACTGCATTAAATACCAACATGACTGAAGGATATCACAAAATGAGCTCGGGGACACTAAAAACCACTGACAGTGGACACAGTTTATCACTGTATCTATAAATGCAAATTAAGACTTAACTATGCAAAGTGAAAGCCAGATATCAGCAAAATCCAGAAACACTGCCAACTTCCGCCGGACCTGAGCTCATCTGTCACGTCACAGTGAATATTAAGACAAGTTATAATTGTGTTCACATTATAGCCTTTATTTTAAAAAGCTACAATGGCAACATTTCTGGTGCCAATTTACTAAACAATGAGAAGCTTTACTGAATAGATACATTTTTGTATTAGATATTTTTCTCTTTACAAAATGCACCTTTCTATTTCTTTTTCATTAATCTATGGTGGAGTGTGAATATCACTCTGTCCTATCCAAAAGGGAACTTGTGTCATTATGTACCAGCCAACTTGGGACCACCGTCGCTTTATTCTATATGTGTGGCCCTTTTTTCTGTAATGTTGATCAACAAAGAAAATGCATTCTTATGCATATAAATTGAAAGCACACACATACATTGTAAAAGAGATCCTGTGCTTGTAATAACTCTTAATGGGAATTTCCAGTAAAAGTCTGATAATAAATCTATTTTTATGATTAATCAGCAAATACTGTTGCTGACCTTTATATCGTTTTGGTCCTTTCTGGGAAACCCTTCATTGTAAAGGTGAACATCTAAAGTAGGAATTCCAGTATGTTTTTTCCATGGCCAAGGGATCAGCCAGTATGTGTGATATCTCTGATCTAGACACTAGAGAAAGAAGTCTCAGACTTGTAATGTCATGAAGTATAAAGTCTGGAGCTGCTCCTTCTGCTCATCGAGAGCCTAATTTTGGGGACCAACAGAATGTTTGTTATCCCTTAAACCCAATGAACTTTATTATATTGGTGTTGTCAGTTCTGTAACAGAAAATGTTCCCATATACTTATAACATTGTTCTGGCTGTTCTCAGTGTCATCTAGAAAATCTTTCACAATTTCATATCAATGGAGCAACTCTACACTTTATATCACATGACATCACAAGCACTCCAGTTTTTGGATATGGGAGCGAGTTGCCCATGTTTACTAATGTTTTTAGACTGCCTTAGATCATAGAAATAATATGTATGTATTTTAGAAATGGGCATAATTTCCCATTAATACAGTATCAAGCCATAAAAAGGTTAAGCCAGCCACTAAAGTTGAGCCTTTATATTCTGTTACACAAACATACTAACAAATCATATTTGAAGAAGAAATGTAACATTATTCAGATGAGATTTTTTTTTCACAAGTATTATTAAATATGTTTGTATGTGCTTTACATGGTTGAGTGTGAATGTCACTCCGTGCTATCTAAGAAGGAACTTGTGACATTATGTACCAGCCAACAGTGGACTCATGTCATTATATCCTACTCAAGGGTGGACCTTCTTCTGTAATGTGCACCAACAAACAAGTTGCATTTCTTTAAGTACAGACTGAGAACACAAGTATATTGAAAACTTGATTGACATTCACTACTTGTGAAAACTGGTCAGGTAAGTATTTGAACAATTTTAAAGGTCAAGTCAAAGTTTGATGTTACATAATTTTAATTTAAAACTCCTTTTTTAGTTTTCTTACAAAAGGAAATGGAGTGTGGACATTTTTTTTTTCTTTTTAGAGTGCAAAGTTCAAAGAGTACAAACAGAAGTCGACTTATGAAGGCCCATTCATAGATGTGTATCCTGTTGTGATGGTTTTGAGATGAGTTGTTGGTGGCTCATCACCATTTCAATGCCCATCAAAAACACTAACATACCAGTTAAACTTTAAGTGCTAAAGAAAAGTTTCAGTTTACAATACTGGAATGTAAAGTCCTTAAAGCTGAGTGTCATTGTGAACTTATCGTAACATTTATTATGTGCCTTTCACTTCACGCACACTCTCTGTGCACTGTGACAATGCTGCATGCCAGTGTGTGTAGTATGTGTTACAGACTGTAGTCATTAAAAAAACAAACATCTTTGAATGGGGTCTAGATTAGATAATGCTAAAATACACTAACAAACACAGGTGTTTCATCCATCACTGAAAAACTATTGTGAACACAAAGGAATACATTACAAAACAAGATATTTGCTGTTCAAATCCATTAACTATCTGCCATAATAGCATGAAAAGATTTAGAGAACCTTGAGAAATCTCTGCATAAAAGGGACAAGGCTAAAAACCAAAAATGAATGGCCATGACCTTTGACCCATAAAGCTGCACTGCATTAAATACCAACATGATATCACAAAATGAGCTTGGGGACACTGAAAACCACTGACAGTGAACACAGTTCATCACTGCATCTATAAATGCAATTTAAGACTTACTATGCTAAGTGAAAGCCAGATTCAACAAAATCCAGAAACGCCACTGACTCTCTGGACCTGAGCTCATCTGTCATGTCACAGTTTGATTTCTTTCTTTTGGAAGCAAACAGCTTTTAAGGATTAGTCACAGACTTGTGTTAAATCATTTTATAGTGATTAACTAATTAAAATAAATATATATTTATTTATTAAAATAAGTAATTATATTGCTGATCATTTTATGTATAATGTTACTCGTTTATAGATTTATTTTTCTGAATTTTTGGTGATACATTGGTAGTTACAATTGGTCTGGTCTAAATATACATATATATATATATATATATATATATATATACATATATAAAACAAAGACAACAATAAAGTTATTAACAGTAAATAGTAAGATAAAACTGAATTCACAGGATTATGGGAGCCTTCTTTAAAAGATATACTTTGCTTTGGCAAGTATTATTTCTGTAATATTTATTATCACAAAAAATGTTGATATATTGCAAGCAATAAAGTTTACATACCCATTTTTAAAGATACAAATGAAGTTTTAGTGAAAAAGAAGCACTCTATAGGTGAGAGAACCAGGATAAACTAGTTTGACTGCAGTATATGGATGTCCCCCCTTTGATAGGCAGACGTCGCTCAAGGCTTCAGGTCCCCTCTTGGCAATTTCTTTAAAAAATTGTAAAAATCACATTTGCAGTAATATTGTGAAAGAAGACCTCAAAAGTAAATTTTCAATTCTAGTTTTGTATTTTTAAAATGACTGCTAATAAAGGTTCCCTCTTGGATAGTACACTTAGATAGTCCCCTATTATTCATGTTCGCATGTATGTGTGTGTGTGTGTGTGTGTGTGTGTGTGTGTGTGTGTGTGTGTGTGTGTGTGTGTGTGTGTGTGTGTGTGTGTGTGTGTGTGTGTTAGGGCTGCACAATTAATCAGGCATGCTTGCAATCTCATTCTGAATGACAGCAATTCTGTTATATTTGATTTTCAAAGGTACATATTTAGAATGGTAGCGTTCATAAACTGCGACACACACATATGCACTTCAAGGTTTACAAACTCTTCCTGAAGTTACCACTCTGCTAACACTCAACCAATGAAAAAGGCCACACAGCTATCCACAAAGAGTGTTCACTCTGGTTGGGGTCACATTGGAGGCAGACTCAAGCCAAGTCTGTAGCTTTTCTAATGTGCACTAATGTCATTGTGAGAGTATGTCAGCTCTGCTAGTGATACGCTTGGCTGTGGTTCATGTTTGTGTTTGGTGTGTTTCCCCTCCCTGCAGCTCCTATTACTAACCAATCAAGAAAACTTAAATATTATAGCTTATTTATTTACTGACATCTCCATTAATGATTTACTCGTGTGTAAATGTGCCCAGTTCAATTTAGATTCTCTCTGTGTTTGAAGTGTTACAGAAGTTATACAGCTTTAGGGAGCTTTTTTTCCCCCTCTGCAGCAGTTTGTGAGTTGTGTGGTGGAAAATGTATCTGTTGATCTAAGAGCCAATCAGTTAGAAATGATAAATGAGAGGAGCCGATCAGTAAGGATTAATAGATGAGAGGAGCAGCTGCTGCAAGTGAATGCAAAATTTCAGACCTAGCAGAATAAACTGTTGTGTCACTTTCATTGTGCCTGATATTCTTCTGCTCCAACTGTGCCAAGAGTACACTCTGTGCTCCAAGAGGTGCAATACTTAACTGAACAATATATATATCAACAGTGCTCCTAATGAATGGTCCAGCTCCAAAAATGGCAAAATCTTTTTGTTGTGGCAGATGTTTTAATCGTGGCAGGCCGCCAGGAATAAATTAATGTGTTGGAAACCTTGTTTATGTAATGAAATGCATCTCTGAAATGGGCTTAAATCATCTTCATGAAATAAGGATTGCATGCAATACATTTCCAGCTCAGCCACTTTCCCTCTCTTCATACTGGCAAAATGACAGAACTTTGCAAACTAAATCTGTATTTTTCTTTTTTGATGTATGTTATAGGACATATTTCCCTGGCTGTCACCAGACTTTGCCTGTTTTGCATTTGGTACCACAGCTACCTAAAGTATGCAATGATACTGTGCAGCAATTAAAGTGCACTCTGCTATAAGCGTCATTATGTATGCTGTGTGTTTCTGGTTAGGCTAACATTACTTTCTTTTTGTCATGAAAGAGGAGGACATGACCTCCATTTATTTTCACTTTTTTTTGTTCTGGCCCCCTTTCCACCTCTGTCTTGTTCGTTGTTGTGTATGTATATGTCCTGCACGTTACACCACATTTTCATCTTGTCTGGTTCTTGGTCCAAAAGATTCTGAAGGCTTTTGATTGATGTGGAGAAATGCAGAAAATTAAACAAAAATGCAAAAAAAATATGAGGCTGTATTCTTTTTAAAATCTGCAGCAACTCTGGACAAAAATCAGGACTTGGTGTGTGAGGGCCTTAAGTTTGTGTGTCAGATAAAGAGAGAAATTAATAGAAGACACACGTGAAGTCACAATCAATCATCTTACAGACATGTTTTTAAACTTTTGACCGTGCAAATGATGATAATGAGTGACTGTCCTCACATCCTGTGTCTGTGCTCCCTGCAGCGTGTGTCAGTGGGCCCGCAGGCTCCACGCTGGTGCTGAGACAGGATGAAGAGGTTCAAGCGACACGGCCAGGAGTCCCACAGAGACCGACTCAAACAGGAGCTCTTCCAGTTCAACAAGGCAAGTGAACCCATAACTCAAAGCACAGAACAGGACACAACACAACAAGAGAGTAGTATAGTAGATCCATATGTGATATTTTGCTGGAGTGGATTTATACAGGGCTTTATGAATCTGACAAAAGGTGACAAAGCATATTTCTGTTGTTGTGTATACAGAAAGTTTAATACATTCTGGTCCCTGGAGAATGCCATATGTATAGAAGGAGTGTACTTCAGATGTTCCAAAAAAAGACACACTCAGGTGTTCACTTAACCCTTTGAAACCTGAGTAAATTGGCATGAGAAGAAGGCAAAAGGAGAAATGAACCCAAGATGTACAAACTAGTAAAAAGTCCAAAAAATCTCCAAATTTAAAAAGAAAAACAACAGGAAAAAGTTTTTTTTTTTAAAAAAAAGTAATTCTGTAACATAATTCTAAATATGTCATAATGACAATTAGAACTGTTTTTTTGTGCCTTTTTTATTTTCTCTAAATAAATAAAAAATCACTAAATTATTTAAAGAATGAAAAAAAAAAAGAAAATGACCCGGGGAAAGTTCGTAAAAATGTATAATAATTCTGTACCCTAATGTCAAACATGTAACTTTGAGAATTAGAAATATAGTTTTTTTTCCTTAGCTTGTGAGTGTGATGTGCTTGTGATATGAAATATTGTTTTTTTTTTCCCTAGAAAAATAAAATAATAATAAGTTAATTAAAAGAGAATGAGAAAATGTATTCAAGACAAAACAAAACAAGGAAATGCCCTGGTGAAAGCTTATTAAAAATATATAATAACTCTGTAACAAAATTTTAATTATGTAACTATGAAAATTAGAATCAGTTTTTTCCCTAGCTTTCCCTTTTCCTTAGATGTTTTCCCTACCTTTTAAAAAGCTTTTTCTAAATGTACTGATTTCTTCCAGTTTGTGGAACCAAATTGCTAATTGCCTTTTACCCATGTTTTTGAAAGAAAGTGCACCTATTTGCTCAAAGTTCAAAGGTTTAAATACTTGTGAACAGCATCTGAAAGCAGCACAAGAAAAGTGATGTCGATCCAGATTTCAAAGGGTTACGGCATTTTTATCCCGATTTATTATTTAGCAGTTAACTAAACAAGAAGTTCTCCCGCAAGATGCTACACATTTTCCAGTCAGGACAGAGGAAGTGACAGAGGGTGGGTTTGAGACGGCAGGATTCATATTTCCGTGTTATCTGCAGTCCTTCCTATTTCTTGTCCACACGGTGTTATCTGCAGTCTCTTGTCTCTATCCTGTCCTGACATTGTTTCTGCCCTCTTAGCTTGGTCTCACCCTCCCCCGTCTGTCCACTCTGTCTCTTCCTCAGACTGTGGAGCATGGATTCCCCCATCAGCCCAGCGCTCTGGGCTACAGTCCCTCCCTGCAGCTGCTGGCCATCGGCACCCGCTCCGGGGCCATCAAACTGTATCCTTCACCTCACCTGTGTGTTCATAGCTGTCAGGGAGGAAACAGAGCATCAAGTTTGAACATGAGGCAGGCAGAGCTAATGAGCGGCTGTGACGCTGCTAAATCCTCGTCTGCGGTTCACATGGGTACCTGCTTCAGGTGCTTCATTTTTCCCACGCTGTTGCTCAACGCCGCCTGGCAGTCTCAGACAGTGAAGTCTGTGTCGCCTTTAGCACAATTCTGCTCATTGAGAGCCCTGCGGAGCCAGTCAGTACACTCTCCCCATTGACACAGAGACACACACTGGTTTAGATAACGGCAGTACCTTCTCTCATTAGGGTAATCCATTCGTACAATACAGCAGATTGTTCTGGATCAAACTGCTAGACGGCACAGATGAAGGAAAATCTCTGAGTGATTATTATGAGTCAAAGAACAGAGCAGCTTCTGTTCTTTTTATGTGCCACTCAATTCCTTTCATAATGTCATTCCTTCATGGGGATGATGCTGTTTCTCCACACTGAGGTCAGGGTCAGATACACAGCAGCAGCTCAACTGGGTAAATGGTTTGCTCAGTGACACTTGAGCAGCATGGGACGTTAACCCTTGGGGAATGTTTGGCACATTTTACGCGCTGTAAATTTTGGCTAGATTGTATATTTTTGTTTCATCTGTGAATTTCCAGCTCTGCACCTACAGTAAGTCTAAAATACACTATGTAAACAAAACTGTTACTTGTATTATTTCTGGGTGTCATTCTGGGCTTTTGTCTTGAAATTTGTCATTTTTACTATTTTCTACCTGATGATGACAATTTTAACCATATTTGACATATGGAGAACAGACATGCTACTTCCACTAGGTGCACTGTCACAATCAATGTTTCTGCTAATCACTGTCATATCCCAGGCTGTCATCATCAAAAAAATAATCTACTTTGCATGTAATATATTGAAAATAATTCATTTTTTGTGTTATTTTGTTTCACCTGTAAACATTGTGGCATCATGACAAAAACCTGGCATTTAAAGGGTTAAAATAAAGATTATGATTAGGACTGATGTTGGGTAAAAAAAGAACTCAATGAAAGTAGAAAATAATATAAAAGATTTCATTTAATTTACCTTTGTTTTCTTATATACCTGTGGGTGCGAAGAATCCAAAAACTGCACAAATTATGAATGAATTGAAGTCTTAGGGGTCCACATTTAACAAGACTATACTAAAACATCTATTTACAAAATCTCACAGAATGTATGCAATTAAATCCTAGTCTTACTTATCCAGCCATAGTGCTCTGTTCTCCCCAAATATCTGCCTTTTTGCTAAAACTTAAGTGTAATAAACAATTCAGTATAAACATTTTGTTTATAATAAATACGTTTATGTTGACCAGCTGTGGGCCAAATCTGCCAGCAACAGTTGTCTTAATGACTGGTGAAATGACCTGTCCCCTGCTCAAACTTTCTCCTGTGTGGCAGCATTTATACTGTTGTTGGGTGGTAATAAGTTTTACCTAAACTCACAGCTCTTGTGATTTGAAAATTGCCTCAAATTGTGATTTTGATATAAAAACAGTTAATTGTCAGCCTTACTTTACATCCATCAGCATGAAGTCATCCGTCATCCTGAGATGGACAAAACTAATGAGGTCATAATAAGGTCAAAAGAGATAAAGAGCAGCAGAAACCTTTTTGTTAACTTAATAAAATCACTTTGACTTATTATGGAAAGCAAGGATGGAAGAAAACATTCTCACACAGCTGTGTGTCCACTTTTTACAACAAAGCTTCTCACCATCAGTAATTTACATTCAATAAATATTGACAAAAGATGCATATTACCTCAACTGATTTATGCACGAGGGTACACATGCATAAGTCAAACACAATGAGGTACTATTGAAAAAAACCTGCTCTGAACTACAAGAGATCAGAAACACCAAGGATTACCTTCAACACTGCCGCTCAGGAAAACAAAAAGAGACTTGAAACGTGCAAAAGCATATCCACTTACCCTTTAAATCCTAAAAAGTCCACACTGCCTATGACCTCAGTATATTGTAAATGCAACATTTAGGTCAGATAAACCTAATCAGACTGTCATTTCCATTCTTCAGCCTGAGAGTCTGTAGTTTTCTCCTTTGCTCTTACAGCAGCCTTCCTTTACTTTTTACTGTGATAACGTTACCTGGCAAAAGTCTTTGACCAGTGTTATGTCTCTTATAGACTCTGCTCACAGTGCGCAGAAACTCAGTGCTTTTCTTTGATATGTTTTTATTTTCCAGCGCATCTGTCTACCAGATGTGCTTAAGATAACAGGTATGCTGTCCGTACATTAGAGGACATGAGAAAACATTTCAGAGACTGAAGTCTGACATCTTGAGACACTGGGAGTTTTGTTAAAAACTATAACATTTCAAAAAGACTGGGGATCTTGCAGAGTCACTATTTCCAAGACTACAACTAGATTCCTTTTTAAGATTATTTCCCATCCTGCTCCTGGTGGAAAATATTACACCTACACCAAACCCCCTTTTTGAAGTATGACATATTAACAGTACTGTATATGTCAGCAGAAACACATAAGTCTACAAACACAAGATAAAAGACATCATATGTTGACAGTTTTTTGTTATATCAGCATCAGTGTATTAAATAAAGGTAAACTATATTTCCATTTTCATGTAGACTTGTTGATTAACTGGACACAATCCAGTGGGAGGTGACTGTGGGAACGAAAGGTGGTCTGTTTCAGAAATTAAAATTTCTCACTAAAATAAGAGCTGGTTGGTGCTTCACACCAAAATAAAAAATAGGCAGGTGTTTAATACCCAAATTGCTCAAATTGAAATAGTTAATATAAAATATGCCTAATGAAACATGTCAATTAAAAAAAAAAAAACACTCAAAAAAAAAAAGTTATTATGCTTGCTTGAGTTTGGATTTCACGAGATGCTAAAAAGCCATATTTGTCAAAACTGCAGTGGAAACACTTTTTTGGCTTTTCTAGGTCACATGAACTGGCTCCCTCGGGCATGATGCAGCAGGCGCTGCTAGAGCTGTTATTGCAGAAATAATATAATACATGTTTTAATGCTTTGATGGCTATGGGATCAAAATTTGCAGTTTGAATGGGTTTCAATGGAGCATTGTTTTGCACTTAGCAGTCTGAATGTAACAATTTAGTTTCCACAGTGTATTTTAGACTTACTATAGGAGCTAAGAATGAAATTCCAAAATTGAACAAAAATACACAATCTTGCCAAAATGTACGCCATATGCATGAAGACAGCCAAAATGTCAAAAAAGAAGGAAAAGTGCGTAAAATGCATCAAACAGTCCCTAAGGGTTTAAAGGCACACCAAACAGCCTTACTTGTTATATTTAAATATTGCACCTACAGTTTCTTCAGGTTCTCATTCTGCAGTGGATTTGAGTTGTGAATACTTCACCTCAGTATATACTGCAAGTGTCGCATCATTTTGTCACACTGCTTTAATGTGTTGTGTTGTTTGCAATGGAGAGCTCAGCTAGAGTCAACCACCAGCATACACACTACTGGTGTATTTTGTGAGTGTGTTTGTCCAATAGGGCTGTGTCTATGACAAATCCAGTCTGTCCTTGACCAGTGTTCAGATATGGAGCTCCAGGTGTGGAGTTCATGGGTTTACATGATGAGAATGCTGCCGTCACACAGGTGCACTTCCTCCCCCACCAGGTAGGTACCTGCACAGTGTAACACACTCCCGGCAGCAGTTCTGCTTTTTAAAGTGTCCTGTCCTTGTTATCATAGAGGAGACGGTCTATAATGTGGAACTGTTATCACTGCTAGAAACCAGTCGATGCCTTTTTAAAAACCTTTCAACACGATTGATTGATTGATTGTGGTGTGTGTTCAGGTTGAACTGGTGACTCTGCTGGATGACAACAGTCTGCACATGTGGACTTTAAGAGCTCACAAAGGACTCTCTGAACTTCTGGAGATAGGACGCTTCACACTCACAGGGCCTCCGGGGTAAAACACGCAGATACACTCATTCAAGATTCAAGAAGGTTTATTGTCATTCCAGAACATGATGTTGATGAGAGGGAGTGAAGATAAGCACTGAGGTGCCTGTAAAAGCAGCAGTGAAATAGGGCATTAAATCTAGCAAGCAACAAAAACAAACAATAGACAATGCACAATGCACTGTCTTTGAATGAGCACAAAATCAATAATACTAATTAATAAAAAACAACTCTAAATTAACTTTTTCACATGTAAGAACTTCAAAAGCCTCTTTACTGTAATATAAAATATACTAATATCTCTTTTATATTGCTGTGAAAATCAACAAATTTTGCCAAAGGCTAAGCAAGGATAAAAATAATACAGATTTAACAGTGCAATTAAGTATCAATAAACACATTTACATACACATACACGTTTTCCTCTTTCACAGTCCTTTTAGTGCGATTAGTTCTTTAAGTCTGAATTTTATCTGCAGTACTAGTGCAGTGTCTGTTCAAATATGCCTTTTAGGAACGGGCTGATTGCTTGGCTGTGGTTTTCTAGAGAAACCTTCATACAAACAACTTTGCAGTCAACACTGCTGATCCCTGGCTCCCGAGCAATACCGCAGGGCCCAAACAGCTATAGATTTATTATGAGGTTTACATGTAAAAACTAACAAATCATATTGCTATTCTGATTTGTACTGCAAAATAACAAAAGGCTCCAAAAGAATCTTAGCGGTATACTTATTTACCGTGTTCTTGTAATTTATAGAAAACCAGTGTAGCCCACTACATTTACCTGACAAAGACATGTTACCGGTTATCCTGCAAATTCAGGATGGCTCACAAAAAGTAGTAAAATGAAAAAATATGTATAATGTCAATGATATTATCATTCATGGTACTGTTCAGCATTATATAAGAAATGAAAACTTCACCTTAAATGGAAGTGAAGTAAAATTAAGTATGTTGTGTTGATATTGCCTGTTTTTCACTCATCACTTTCAGTAAAAAAAAATGAGTGCAGGACTTTTACTGTGTTGTTCTAATGATTTTTCCATCATTAGTTAATAGTTTTAATTCTGAAAAAAAATTTAAGTGGGCTACTACTTCTGTCACTGGCAATACCAACATTTCCAGTCAGACAAAAGGTGTAGTCACCCAGATGATGCTACATTGTGAACAGTAAATCTCACCTTCCTCTTGTCCTCTTCCTCAGTGCACCTCCCAGTGTGACCAGAGTGACTGCAGTGTTGGCTCACTCCTCAGGAGAGCTGCTGCTCCTGGGGACAGAAGGAGGACATGTCTTTATAGTTGAAGTCCCAGGGTTCAGAGAGCTGGAAGAGAGGAACATTAGTCTCGACCAAGTGGCCAGCAGGTCAGTAACTGCAACACAACCGACACAGTGCTTATGATGTAGAGCAGAGATACTCTGCTCGCTTTGCTTGGAGGCCACTTTTGCAGAATGACAGGAGCCCAGAGGCCAGTCTCACCAGCCCCATACATGTGTGTCTAGGATTTTAGGACATTACTTGGGTTTGAGACATTTCGAGGATTATTGGCCATTTCCAGGATTTCAGTTCATTTCCATGATTTTAGGACATTTCTAGGATTTTACGATGTTTCTAGCACTTTCGGACCTTTCTAGGATTTTACGATGTTTCCAGGATATTTGCACGTCTCTAGGATTTTAAGACATTTCCAGCATTTTAGGACGCTTCTAGGATTTCAGGATGTTTCTAGGATTTTAGAACATTTCTAGAAATTTTTGACATTTCTAGGATTTTAGGACATTAAGGGCTTAGTTAGGACCTCGGTCTGGGGTGTCTGGGATCCTCTGATGGTACGTTTTGGGGTTTTTTATGCTCAAGCGTGTTTAATGATGTTGCAGAGAGTCTTTGTCTGTAGAATCTTTGCTTTTCAGTGTTTTGATAAACAAGCTCTATTTTGATGCTGTTTTATGCACTCTAGCACCTAAAAACAAATTCCCAGTGCGAATCACTTTACTTTTATTGTGAATTAAAAAATGGTTGGGAGTCACCCAGAGTCCTATTTAGGGCCACATGTGGCCCATGGGTTGTAAATTGAGTCTCACTGATGTAGACTGTCTTTCCATGAGGATTAATGGCTGGGCTCTTAGCAGTGTTGACCATCTTGGTGTCTGGGGCCCTTATTAATGTAACCTTGGTGTCTCCCTGACTTTAAATTGTTTGACTTACAAGACAGGGATCAATAGAAGTGCATGGGCTTGAAAAAACAAGAACACAAATTTACACAAATACTCAGTACTTTGCCTTTTTCAGATTCTCTGGTGATTTTTTTCTTCTCCCTGTGGAAACACACAGCACAGCAGTTCCACGTATTTCAAATGGATTGACCATAAACAACGTAAATGTGTATCGATCGCTCAGAGTAAACTGCTGTCACACACACACACACAATATAATACATCTCTGTCATCAACAAAGCAGCTCTGTGTACACGGCCGCTCACACCCAACAGATCAATAACCAGGCTGATATTGTCTCTGTTCTTTCTGTTGTGTCTCGCTCACTCATTCTTTCCTTTCTCCTGTCCTCTCTCTCCTGTTTCCTCCAGTGTCCCAGACGACTACATCGGCCGCAGGAATCTGGAACACGTGGAGGCCTTACAGGAGAACCCAGTCAACCCAAACCAGGTTGTAATCGGCTACGGACGAGGTCTCATGGTCATCTGGGATCTGGAAAAACAGTGTGCCATCCAGCACATCCCAGCCACACAGGTGACTGTCCTGCAGCTCAGTGTGACCTGAAGAGAATAGCAGCCAGTCCTGGATAAGCTGTGGCCATAACCAATATACTCAAGAAGAAGTGACCCAAAAAATCAGCAAGAAATTAGTAAAAAGTAAAAGAAAATTGTAAAAATAAAAAATCAAATCATATTTTTCCAAAAAAGAATAAAATGATTTAAAACATATTTTAAAAAGGTTAAATAAAATAAAAATGTAGGGGTTAAACAATAAAATAAATGTTACAACATAATTCTAAATATGTGACTATGATAATCATAAATATAGTTTTCCCTAGCTTTAGTCTTTTTTCCCCTAGACATTTTCCCCCTAGATTAAAAAAAAATTAAATCTATTCGTTTTGTGAAACATTGATCACCAAGTTGCACATTGCTGTTTTTTCCATGTTTTTGAAAGTAATTACACCAAGTAGTAAAAAATATAAGAAAATTCTTTAAAAAATGAGTTAAAAAAAATAACTTTTGAAAATTTAATAAAATGAATAAAAATTGATTAAATAGATTTAAAAATGAATTTAAAAAATCCTATGTGTCAAAATAATTAAGATAATTTTGTAACAGAATTTTAAATATGTAGTTATAATAATTATAATATACTTTTTCCCTAGGATCTTTCTTTTTTCCCCAGACATTTTTTCCCTAGCATTAAAAAAATCTACTAATTTCATATAATTTGTGAAGCATTTATTACCGAGGTGCTCATTGCCCTTTTTCCACATTTTTGAAAGAAATCTCACTAATTCGTAAGAAGTTCAAGAGAATTACTCAAAAAATAGCTGAATATGGAATAATAATAATGAACTTTTAAAAATGAATAAAACAAATGAAGATGAATAAAAATAAAAACCTGGGGGTTAAAAAATTTGAATAATTTTATAACATAATGACATTTTACATTTTTCCCTAGCTTTTTAAATTTTTTTAAAATTCTAAATCTTCTATTTTTTATCATTTCTGAAACATTTATTACCATGTTGCTCATTGCCTTTTTTGCATGTTTTTGAAAGAGATCGCCCCAATATGCCCAGGGTTTAAAGGGTTAAATACTTTAAAAAGATGTCTTAAAGCAGCACAGTAAACGTGATGCAGCTCTAGGTTTCAAAGGGTTAATCTTGGTATTAACCCCTGTATTTTTCATGTAACTATAGCAACTGGAGAGCGTATGGTGGACGGAGGATGGAAGCTACATTCTCAGCTCACACAGTGATGGAAGTTACTGTCGATGGATGGTTGGCGTCGAGGACGTGAACGATGAAGAGGAGAAATCAGACATCCCTTATGGTGAGGATGAAGAGATGTCCACTGCTGATTGTTCTTTTCTGAATGAAAAATGCTTTTTTATAGGCTAATAATGACTCTTTTTTTCATTGCTGTAGGACATTTCCCCTGCAAGGCCATTTCTAAAATAGTTCAGCTACCGACAGAAGAAGGGTGAGTTCACTTTTCTCACCAGTGAATTTAATTTGTGACACCTGTTCCCTGTCCTCCCTCAGTGAAAGTGGCTGTAACAGCCTCACTTTTTCCAATGTTTAACTTAAATTCCTAGATGTTACATGACCTACTGTTACATATTAATCACTGTGCAAACTGAACTGAACTTGAACCTGTGTGTGTGTGTGTGTGTGTGTGTGTGTGTGTGTGTGTGTGTGTGTGTGTGTGTCTGTCTGTGTGTGTCTGTGTGTGTGTGTGTGTGTGTGTGTGTGTGTGTGTGTGTAGCCCTCCATTCCTTCTGTTCAGTGGTGGCATGCCCAGGGCCAGCTATGGGGACAGACACTGCATCACAGCAATCCACGGTAAAACACACGTGGCTCTGGACTTCACCTCCAGGATCATCGACTTCTTCGTCATCAGAGAGGGACCACAGCACACAGGCAGGCCACACACACACCAACACAAACCACCCAGTATGGCATACACACACTGCACACACAGCGATGCAGAGGAGGCTGTTTGGAAAAGCTTGACAGACTAAATTTCTTAGATTTGGATTTTGTACAATTTTTGTCATAATGATGAGAATCTTTATTTACAGAGCACTTTTCAAAAACAGTGTTACAATGTGATTCACAAGTCAGCAAAATAAAAACACAAGTAAGAAACTAATCAAGGTTTAACCCTTTGAACACCAGATCAGCATCACTTTTCTTGTGCTGCTTTAAGATGTCCTTTTATAAGTATTTAAACCTTTGAACTCTGATCAAGTTGAGGTGATTTCTTTCAAAAACATGGGGGAAACGGCAATGAGCAACTTAGAAAGAAGTTCTCCAAAAATTGCAAGAACTAAGTACATTTGTAAAACTATTTTGTAAACTATTGTTTTTCTTAACTTTTTATCTTGCTAATTTACAGGTAATTTCCTTGTATGTTTTTAAAAAAAGTTTTAAAAAAAAGGTGGAGTTAAAAAAAAAAGTGGATGAGCAATATATCTCCAAAGAGGTCTGATCCATATTTTCTTTTCTTTCTTTTAAAACTCTTGTTTCCTATGTATTCCAACCTTTTCCCTCAATTTTGAAAGAAACTCTGTGATCCATTGCATTTATTTGCATGTAAGTAACCTGATTACTGTTAGCTTTATGAAGTACTAGAAAGTTCCTGAAATCCTAAAAATGTCCTAAAATCCTAGAAATGTATGGTGCTGCTACGACTGGCCCCTGGCCTCATTTTATTTTGCAAAAGTGGCCCCTGAGCAAAGAAAGTGGATAATCTTTAACATAGACCATACAGCCAGTTTTGCTCATAACAGGCGTGTGCTCAGTTTTGGTTTTGCTTTAAAAAAAAAAAAAAGTGGCTTACATTATTTTTTTCAACTGTGTCTTTGTTTCAGTGTGATTTTATTAGAAATGTTGACACCCCACATCTTTTTCAGATCTTCTCAGACACTTGTACAGCAGTGTAGAGAAAGGTCTAAGGTGCTTTTTTTCTGTCCATGCACAGGAGATCCCAGTGCGCTGGTGGTTCTGGTTGAGGAGGAGCTCGTAGTGATTGACCTGCAGACAGAGGGCTGGCCGGTCATTCAGACACCATACCTGGTCCCCCTCCACAGCTCAGCCATCACCTGCTCCCACCACGTCTCCGCCATCCCCCTCAAACTGTGGGAGAGGGTCATGGCTGCTGGAGACCTGCAGAACACACACTACTCCAAAAAGGTGAGCCTTGAGCAGATGTCAACGGAAGCTGTTCTTCAAATATTAATAGGTCTCATTAGCCAATATCTTCCAAAATTTGCTCTTTAATTTGTTCTTAAGAAAGGTCTGCCAGATTCATAACACCACAATGATGATTATGATGACTGATGATGACGACGACAGCATCATTATCGTTATCATAAGGATCATCATGATCATCATTATGACATAGAGAATTTTGATGATGATCATTATAATGATGATCCTGTATATCCTGTAGATGATGATGATGATACAGCGGATCATGATGAATCTACTGCTATTGATTATCATGATGCTGCGGATGATCATAATTATGATGATGATGATAATGCTGTGGATGCTGATCGTGATGATTATCATGATGCTGATGATGATGATCATGCTGCTGCAGCTGATGATCATCATCATAATGTTGCTGCTGGTGATAATCAGCATCAATATCATAATCATCATGATCACTGGCATCATCATGATCAGCATTCTATTCAGAGTCTTCAGGATTATGATGCAGATCATGATAATAATGCCTATCATGATGATGAAGCTGCAGATGCTGATCGTAATGCTGCTGCTGCTGCTGTTGTTGATGATCAGCATCACTATCAGTATCAATATGATGATCATCATGATCATTCTCATCATCATGATCAGCAGAATCATCATCAGCAGAATCAGCAGCTTTAGCATGATCATCATCAGCATTATCATCATGAGCTAAAGAGGGTGGCACTGCATTCAAACCCAAGCACAGGCTTAAACTTTGACACTAATTTCAGTTCTTTTTTGTTTTAAACTTTGACACTAATGTCAGTACTTTTTTGTTTTAAACTTTGACACTAATTTCAGTACTTTTTTGTTTTAAACTTTGACACTAAGTTTAGTACTTTTTTGTTTTAAACTTTGGCACTAAGTTTAGTCCTTTTTGACGAGAATCATGGGTACCATGTACCATAGGTGTAAATATAAAGACATTTTTCAACTAGGTGTAAAGCTATAATAACCTTAACCAGTATGTTTGAACAGTCGAGCCCAAAACAGTATAATGGTATCTCTGGTGAGAGAGCTCTGTCTGTAGGATTTACCCAGATGCAATACCTGTATGTGACTCTCCTCAGACCCTAAACTTGCTCATTATATATGGTATGCTGTGTTCTGAAAATGGACACATTTGTTGACTTCTGGTTGAACAAAGGCATTATGTAGGTATGACTATCATTAAACTTTCATTTCCCCTCTCTCCGTGCAGCAATGGCCAATAACAGGAGGCCAGAGTATGGCCCCAGACCCTCCACAGAGAGACCTGCTGCTCACAGGGTCAGTTCAAAACTCATAACAAATATCTACTGAAAATTCCTTTGACACATTAACAGTGTTATGTTTATTTGTGTGTGTAGGCACGAGGATGGGACCGTGCGTTTCTGGGATGCATCAGGAGTCTGTCTGTATCCCATGTATAAGTTAAGCACAGCTGGAGTGTTCCACACAGACGCCGACCCCAACGATAACATGAACCAAGGCACGGAAGGAGAGTGGCCGCCATTCAGAAAGGTGTGTGTCTCTTATACAACAGTTGGAAAAAAGTGGCTCTTTAAGTGGATCAACATTGAAAAGGTATTGATAACACTACCTTTTATGACCACACAAAGACCACATTAAACTCAAGTAGGGACTGTTCGGGGCATTTTATGCACTTTTTGTTCTTCATGCTTTGATAGTTTTGGCTGTGTTCATGCATACGGCATCAATTTTGTAAATATTGTGTATTTTTGTTTAATCTTGGAATTTCCAGCTTAGCTACTACATTAAGTCTAAATTACACAGTGGAAACAAAACTGTTACATTCATACTGTTAAGGGCAAAATATACACCATTTAAACCCATTCAGACTGACATGTTTGATCCCACAGCAATCAAAGCATAAAAACATGCATTATATTATTTCTGGGTGTCATTCTGGGCTTTTGCCTTGAAAGTTGTCATTTTTATCATTTTGAATGTCATGACATCATTTTCGACAAGTTACACTGTCACAATCAATGTTGCTGCTAATCACTGACATATCCCAGACTGTGATCATAAAAACAGTACTTTGCATGTAGTATATTGAAAATAATTCCCTTTTTTTGTTTTTTCCATCTAAAAACATAGTGGCACCGTGACAAAAGCTTGGCATTTAAAGTGTTTTCTGACAATTAATGAATATTTGATATTTATGATTACGAATAATGTTGGTTAAAAAAATCAATTAAAGTAGAAAAGCATATTAATGTATAATATTTTTAATAGCCTGATTGTGAAAAGCAAGTATGAGTGTGAGTATTTGACACTGCCAAAAAAAATAGTATTGTCTAAAAATCAATGTTGCTGCTAATCATTGACATATGCTGGGCTGCGATAATCCTAAAAATCTACTTAGCATGTAGTATATTGACATTTTCTTTTTTTTTTTACATCTAAAAACATAGTAGCAGCATGACACAAACCTGACATTTATATGTTTTAAATTCTGAAAATTAATGAATATTCTATATTAATGATTAGGCCTGATGTTGGTTAAAAAAACAAACTAGAAATTATTATTAATATGTATACTTATTAGTCAAGTCAAGTCAGTTTTATTTATATAGCCCATTATCACAAAACATGGTTTGCCTCAGAGGGCTTTACAGTGTACGACATCCCTCTGCCCTTAGACCCTCACATCACCCAAGGAAAAACTCCCCAAAAAGAACCCCTGTAACGGGGAAAAAAAAGAGGAAGAAACCTCAGGAAGAGCGGTAGAGGATAGTGAGGGATCCCTCTTCCAGGACGGACAGACGAGCAATAGATGTCGTAAATAGCAAATGAAATACAATCATGGCAAAAAAGGAAAGAGAAAGAGAGAGGGGGAGAGAGGGGGAGAGGGGCACAGCAATAATAGAAACAGATGCATGTCATATTACAATAATGGTAGGTGTGAAATTAGTAATTGCTCTCTATGATGATGTTGATAGAGATGATAACAGTCTCATGCATATGTGAAAGGGAGTTGTCCAAAGGCAAGATCACAGCATCGGCGCAACCAGGACCAGACCACGATCAGGGCGAGCGGGGGGCACAGAATCAGTACAGCCACAGCACGAGCACAACCAAAGGCAGGGTCGCAGCATCAGCACAGCTATCACCACGGTCAGGCACAGTCAAGGTTACGGCCAGGATCCAGGAAAACTAGGAAACAAGGGAGCAGGAACGCTCCCGAGAGGCAGCAGGATTAGCGTAGTGCAGTTCAACAGACCCAGGCTCTGTAATCCCGAGCCCCAGGTAGTGAGAGTACCACATGGCTATCACAGAGCTAAGCTAAGCTTGCACATGGAAATGCAGTTAACAGACATGCATGATTTCTGATGGCGGCATTGAGAGAAGGAAAGGAGCTCAGCGCATCAGGGGAAGTCCCCCGGCAGGTTAAACCTATGTCAGCCTAACTATGGCGCGTTTTGTGCACAGAATGATATGACTGTGTGTACTATTAAAGCAGGCCTTAAGGGTTAAGCTTTTAGAGCCTGATTCATAAAAGTCAAGATATCTCTGCTTATGCTGCTTTGACTTTGAACTATTATTACGTTGACTTTGTTCTGTTGTTCAGGTGGGCTGTTTTGACCCCTACAGCGATGACCCGAGGCTCGGCATTCAGAAGATCCACCTTTGTAAATACAGTGGTTATCTGACTGTAGCTGGCACAGCTGGACAGGTGAGACCACTACTGAACATTAACTGTGCATCAACATTAAAACATAGGTAACATGCTTACATTTTCTTACATTTTCAAATGCAAGGGGAAAAAAAAGAAAAAATATAGGAAAAACTATATTATTTTTTTCATAGTTATATATTTGAAATTAGGTTACAGAATTTTCCCCTGGTCATTTTCTTGTTGTTGTTGTTTTTTTTTTTTTTTTACTTTCTTTTAAAATGTATGTATTCATTTATTTTACTTATTTTCTAAATCGTATTTTTTCAAGCACTTTTTCCAGATCATCTATTTGTTGTTGTTGTTGTTGTTAATGTTAATTTTTACTATTTTTCTGGTAATTTTACTTACTTTTCTTTACTTTTACTTTTCCTAATTTCTTGTCAAGTTTTTGGTCATTACTTCTTCCTTTACTCATAACCTTCCTCCCATGTTTTCAAAATAAATCAAGCCAATTTGCTCAGGCTTCAAAAGGTTTACCCAAAAACTGCTGCAACTACTTATGAGACATAAGTGAGCATGGGAATGACCATCTTAAGTGCCTTCTCCACTGGATAAAACTCTTTTGTTTTTCATTTTTGCTAAATTTTTTTGATTTGAATTTTCTTGCACATTTAAGAAAAAAATAATTTCTTGTTAATTTTTTTGGGTTATTTCTTTTGACGTTGCTCTTTGCCTTCTTTACGTGTTTATGAAAGAAATTAATTCAATTTATTCGGGTTTCAAAGGGTTAACTGACTTGGGGTTATACTGTGACAATAAAGTGTTGCGATAATTTTTTAAGCAGTTTTCAAAGATGCTATGTTCTGCTTATTTTCTTGTACTCAGCTGTGTTTTATGTCTGTCTCTGCAGATCCTGGTGCTGGAGCTGAACGATGAGGCAGCAGAGCAGACGGTGGAGGCTAAAGTTGTGGATTTGCTGCAGGGCCAAGAGGGCTTCCGCTGGAAGGTAATAAACTGGTTATTACAAAAACTAATACACTGCTCATGACCGAACTGTTTCGGTGCTTTACCCATTGCTCCCTGAGAGCTGTAAGATATATCGGTGCAAGTTACAGTTGTTTACTTTACTGTTACAGCCCTTGTATCATCTAATTAAGTGGAAAGAGTCTGTCTTTCTGTTTATTTTTTGAACAAGTGCTCATCAGATTGACCTCACACTTGCATTGTGTATTGCTGCAGGGCCAAAGAAATGCAAAGTTGTACGAGCTCTTGAGAGCTACGGGACATTTTTCTGAGTTGTGTGTTCTGTACACACTGTGCAGTGTATTTAGAGGGGACCTGTTAACTGTTACACTGCTAAACAGCATGATCGGGACAGCATAGATCTGGCCATCAGGAATGTGTGCTTGGGAACCAATTTTGGAATATGACAGGGGGCAGGGGCCAGTTGCAGCAACCCCATACATGTCTCTAGGTTTTTAGGAAATTTGTAGGATTTTAGGAAATTTCTAGATTTTAGGACGTTTCTAGGATTTTGGGATGTTTCTACAACTTTGAGGACAGTTTCTTTGATTTAAGGACGTTTGTACAATTTCAGTACATTTTGGGGATTTTTTTTTTTGAGGATTTGTGGACATTTATGGGATTTTAGGATCTTTCTAGGATTTTAGGAAATTTCTCAGATTTTAGGACATTTCCAAAATCTTTCTAGAATTTTAGGAAAATTCTCAGATTTAAGAGTGTTTCTAAGATTTTAGCACCCATCTAAGCTTTAAAAATGTTTCTGGGATTTCATGACAATTCTTGGATTTTAGGACATTAGGGTCTTAGCTAGGACCTCTGTCTGGAGGTGTGGTGGTCCTCCACTCGCACTTTTTTTATCAGCTCTATTTTGGTGCTGTTTTATGCACTCTGTGACCTTATGTATAATAAAAGAACAATAACAATTCCCTGTGTGAATATCTGTATTTTATTAACAATTAGAAAAAAAACAGTTGACCCCTTCCAAACAGGCAGGTTTTAAACTGGTTTGAACTATGCCAGCACCACAGCGTTAAAGTTTATTGTTGGTGCTGTTGTTTCTCAGGGCCACACTCAGCTGGACGTGCGAGAGGAGCCGGTGCTGTTTCCTCCAGGCTTCCAGCCCTTTGCTCTGGTGCAGTGTCAGCCTCCTGCCGTGGTCACCGCCCTCACCCTACACTCAGAGTGGAAGCTGGTGGCTTTCGGCACCAGCCACGGCTTTGGCCTGTATGATTACCAGCAGAAGAACAACGTCCTTGTCAAGTAAGAAATTTAAACTGTAAATTTGCAAAGAAAGTTTACACCCTCAAGGACATTCTCTGCTTCATACTTTAGCAGTTGCATAACTGCATCCTTGTACCGCCACAAGTTTTCTTTGGTGGTTTGTGGATTCACTATTTTGGCCACAAGCCTTCTCCTCAACTCTGAGACCCTTAAAGCTGCTCCATGATACAGTCCCCTTGAGACTAAACATAGGAACTCATATTTTTCACATGCAAAGTGACCTGAGAGATTGCACTATGTCAAAATATAGCACTATAGAGGTGAGACAGACAGGTCAGCAAAAGAATTTTTCATCCCTCACACTCAAAATAAATGAAATAAAAAGAAGAAAGTTTCAAAAAAAGAACAGGGAAATGACCTGGAAAAATACAAAAAAAAAAAAATCTTATGATTTTTTAAACATAATTTTATATATGTCATTATGATCATTATAGATATAGTTTTTCCCTGACTTCTCTTTTTTTACGTAGACATTTTTCTTAGCTATAGTAAAATCATTGTATAAATCTACTAGCTTCTTACAATATGTAGAACATTTCTTACCAAGCTCCTTGGATTTCTGGAGTTTCTAGGATTTTAAGTAATTTCTAGGATATCAGGACATTTTTAGGATTTTAGGACTTTTCTTTTTTTGGATGTTTCTAGGATTTAAAAATAGTGAAAAGTTCAATAAAAATACTTAAATAAAAAAATAATTAATTAATTAAAAAAAGAACATTTTTAATTACAGTTACCTGGGGGAAAGTGCTGATAATGTTGTAACATAATTTTAATTTGTAATTATGATTCAATCAACTCATGATTATGTAGCAGGATCAAGGACAAATATAATTTCCTTTTTTTAAACTTTGTTTAAAAAAATGACTAATAAATCTACCTTCTACCTTTTATAAATATAGTTTTTCCCTAGCTTTTTTCTTTTCAGTTCAAAGGTAAAATACTCGTGAAAGGCGTCTGAAAGCAGCACAAGAAAAGTGATACATGTTCTCTAAAAGAAAAAAAAAAATATTATGTTATTGTCTGTAGTAATTATTTTGTACAAAAACAGTGCATTTATGTGTTAACTCACTATTTGTCCAACTGCAGATGCACCCTAAACCCCAGTGACCAGCTGGCCATGGAGGGCCCTCTGTCCAGGGTGAAGAGCATCAAGAAATCCCTCCGACAGTCCTTCAGGAGAATCAGACGCAGCCGAGTCTCGCTAAGGAAACATCATGTCACCAACGCCGCCAAGGTAAGCTGAGACATTATGCAGGCGACACAAAGTGCATCAACTAACTCTGTGAAACCTAGATATACATCACTTTTCTTGTGCCGCGTTCACCTTTCAGTATCTGTTTAACCCTTTGAAACCCAAGTCGATTTGATTTCTTTGGAAAAAAATGACCAACTTGGTAAGAAATGTTAGAACGATATCCAAAAACTAGGGAAAATGTGATTTGTATTTAAAATAATAATTTTTTCCTTCAAACTTTGCTTTCGTCAAAGAATCCTCCATTTGCAGCAATTACAGCATTGCAGACCTTTGGCATTCTAGCTGTTAAATTTGTTGAGGTAATCTGGAGAAATTTCACCCCACGCTTCTAGAAGCCCCTCCCACAAGTTGGATTGGCTGGATGGGCACTTCTTGCGTACCGTACGGTCAAGCTGCTCCCACAACAGCGACTGCGCTGGCCACTCCTTTACAGATAGAATACCAGCTGCCTGCTTCTTCTCTAAATAGTTCTTGCACAATTTGGAGGTGTGCTTTGGGTCATTGTCCTGTTGTAGGATGAAATTGGCTCCAATCAAGCACTGTCCACAGGGTATGGCATGGCGTTGCAAAATGGAGTGATAGCCTTCCTTATTCAAAATCCCTTTTACCCTGAACAAATCTCCCACCTTTCCAGCACCAAAGTAACCCCAGACCATCACGTTACCCCCACCATGCTTGACAGATGGCGTCAGGCACTCTTCCAGCATCTTTTCAGTTGTTCTGCATCTCACAAATGTTCTACTGTGTGATCCAAACACCTCAAACTTCGATGCGTCCGTCCATAACACTTTTTTCCAATCTTCCTCTGTCCAATGTCTGTGTTCTTTTCCCCTATTAATCTTTTTCTTTTATTGGCCAGTCTCAGATATGGCTTTTTCTTTGCCACTCTGCCCTGAAGGCCAGCATCCCAGAGACGCCTCTTCACTGTAGACATGTTGACACTGGCGTTTTGCGGGTACTATTTAATGAAGCTGCCAGTTGAGGACCTGTGAGGCGTCTATTTCTCAAACTAGAGACTCTATTGTACTTATCTTCTTGCTCAGTTGTGCAGCGGGGCCTCCCACTTCTCTTTCTACTCTGGTTAGAGCCTGTTTGTGCTGTTCTCTGAAGGGAGTAGTACACACCGTTGTAGGAAATATCCAGTTTCTTGGCAATTTCTTGCATGCAATAGCCTTCATTTCTAAGAACAAGAATAGACTGTCGAGTTTCACATGAAAGTTCTCTTTTTCTGGCCATTTTGAGAGTTTAATCGACCCCACAAATGTGATGCTCCAGATACTCAACCTGCTCAAAGGAAGGTCAGTTTTATAGCTTCTCTAACCAGCTAAACTGTTTTCAGCTAACATGATTGCACAAGGGTTTTCTAATCATCCATTAGCCTTCTGACGCAATGAGCAAACACATTGTACCATTAGAACACTGGAGTGATAGTTGCTGGGAATGGGCCTCTATATACCTATGTAGATATTGCACCAAAAACCAGACATTTGCAGCTAGAATAGTCATTTACCACATTAGCAATGTATAGAGTGTATTTCTGATTAGTTTAAAGTTATCTTCATTGAAAAAAACAGTGCTTTTCTTTCAAAAATAAGGAAATTTCTAAGTGACCCCAAACTTTTGAACGGAAGTGTATATATGTGTGTGTGTGTGTGTGTGTAAAACAATTTAGTAAAGCAATTTTGTAATTTGCTGCTAATTTTTGGGCCATGTTTTGGCAAGGTGGTCATTGCTTTCTTTTCTATGTTTTTGAAAGAAATCAAATTTGCTGAGGTTCAAAAGGGTCAATATCAATGCTACTAGGGATACTCCTCACCTCTCTGTCACCTCCTAAAATCTTTATTTCTTTCAAACATTCATTTCTGTTTTCTGTGGGAGTAGCTCCAGGAGGCGAACGCTCGCCTGGAGGCTGAACTGGCTGAGATGGAGCTTGCTCCCGTCCAAAGGAAGATCGAGGCTCGCTCCTCAGACGACTCGTTCACCGGCCTCGTGCGGACGATCTACTTTGCCGACACCTTCCTCTCAGACAGTGAGTTACATCATTGAACACTGAATGTTACTTCATATGTTTACATTTACTGAACTCTAAGTGTTTCTCTTAGGTTGACTGGTTTTTGGGTAGCGAGAGAGCCACTCATCTTACCGCACTCAAAAGATTCTTTAACCGTTTAAAACCTGAAGCGACAACACTGTTCTCGTGCTACATACTGATGCCTTTCACAAGTATTTAAACCTCAGAAGCTGGAGCAAATTGGTGCAAGACAAGCAATGGCCAGCAAATGGCAAGATATCGGTAAATTTAGAAAATTATTTAGTACAAAGATTGGGAAAAATTTTCAGAGCGTTGTTTCTAATTATCATAATTCTATATTTAAAATTATTTTACAGATAAATAGTACCGTAATAATACAGATTTACAGATCATTTAAATTTTTAAGTAGGTTTTTTTCAGGTCACTACCTGATTTTATGTTGTTGTTATTGCAGTTTTTTTACTTTCTGTTTGTTGTAATTTTCTGGCACTTTTAACTAATTTCTTGGTCATTTTTTCTCAAGTTGCTCTTTGCCTTTTTCCCATGGTTTTGAAAGAAATCAGGCCTATTTGGCCAGGTTTCAAAGATTTAAATATTTATCCGTCACACCGAGCCTGTTTGTAACTGGAAGCAAATATGTTGTCTTCACTGCACCTGTCTCTCCTCAGGTCTGATTTGTGCATGTGTGTGTGAAGCTGCGATTCACTGCACCAGAATGATTATAGAGACATTGGAATTGAAATTTGGTGTTATTTTTTAGCTTAAAAATTTTTTTATTTGCCATTTTTGCATATAAATATGATGAATTATAATACAGGGGAAACACTGTTATTGTACCTCTGTTTTTTGACATCTCTCCTCATTTTCTTTCAGGTTCACATAACACCCCCTCCCTATGGGCAGGGACCAATGGCGGCTGTGTGTTTGCGTACATGCTCCGCCTCCCTCCCGTCGAGCACAGAGCAGATGAACCAGTCACCGCACAGCAGGGTGAGACACACAGTTTCTGACATTTGGGCTGGACTACTGTCTCATCTATGTCCTCTTCTTACGTCTTTCTCCTCTTCCTTTACTCCAGCTAAGGAGATCCAGCTGATGCATCGGGCTCCTGTTGTCGGCATCGTGGTGCTGGACGGTCACGGGGCCCCTCTCCCGGAGCCTCTCGAGGTGGCCCACGACCTGGCTCGCTCACCTGACATGCACGGCTCACACCACCTGCTGGTTATATCTGAGGAGCAGTTTAAGGTCAGGATCACACACACGCGCACACATAACTAGAACCATTTTTTGAGAGCAATGAATGCCTTAAATTTATATATTATTTTAGACTTCAGAGATTCTGATTATTAAAAATGAAGATGTCAATACACGTGATTTGTTTTGGAATAAAATATCTTTACGCTGAGCTGTCCGACGGTTGTTGAGCTGAGCCTGTTTCTGTGCGTCCAGGTTTTCACGCTGCCAAAGGTGAGCGCCAAGATGAAGCTGAAGCTGACGGCCATGGATGGCTCCAGAGTCCGGAGGGTGGGTGTGGCCTGGTTCGGCAGCAGTCGGTCGGAGGACTACGGCGAGAGCGGCCTGGTGGTCCTGACCAATCAGGGCGACGTCCATGTGGTGTCTCTGCCCACAGTCAAGATGCAGGTTCAGTACCCCTGCATACGCCGAGAGGACGTCAGCGGCATCGCTTCCTGTGTCTTCACCAAGCATGGCCAGGGTAAAGACGTGCACACAGACACCTGTTTATTCTTTTATATCTGTGAGGACCCTCAGGGATAAAAATGCATTCTTTGGCCCTCAGCCTTTTCCATCTATTTCAAGCCTTTACTTAGCGACACATGACACAGTCTCGATACTGCTGCTGTGCGTTCTGCCAGGGGCCAGTTGCAGTAACTCCGAACATGTTTCTAGTACTTTTCTTGGATTTTAAGAGGTTTAATAGTATTTTGGGACATATCTAGGATTTTTTTTCACAATTCTAGGATTTTAGGTCATTTTTTAGGATATAAAGACATTTCTGGTATTTTAGGATGTTTCTAGAATTTAAGGACATTTCTTGGATTTTAGAATGTTTTTAGGATTTAAGGACAGTTCTAAGATTGCAGGAGGTTGTCAGACATTTCTAGGATTTTAGGACATTTCTAGGAGTTTTGCACGATTCTAGGATATTAGGCCATTTCTAGAACTTTGGGTCATTTCAACGATTTTAGCATGTTTCAGGGATTTTAGGACATTTTGGGGGTTTTAGGACCTTTCTAAGATTTTAGGAAATTTCCAGGATTTTAGGACGTTTTTAGGATGTCAGGACATTTCTCCAATTTTCGGACATAAGGGGCTTAGCTAAGACTGCTGGGGGGAGTGTGGGGGATCCTCCACTGGCACTTTTTTTGATCAGCAAGCTCTATTTTTATGCTGTTTTATGTAATCTGGCACCTTATGTATACTAAAAGTACAAAAACAATTCCCGGCTGTAAGTTGAATATCATAATATACCATAATTTGTTCTTCGAAAACAATAACAATAAGAGGTTATTCTTCCAAAAATGAAAGTTTGTTGTTCTGATTTTACCTTCAGGTCCACATAAAACAGCGATTTAAGTCATGGACCATCTGTCCTACTGTACACGTCCACTTTCTGTTGCTGTGTCTTTAGGGTTAAAATGGCTCTTCATTAGCATCTGTGTTTTCTTAACAAATCGTTGTGTTTTGAAACCCTTTCCTTGCTGTTGACCTCCTTCAGGCTTCTACCTGATCTCTCCATCTGAGTTTGAACGCTTCTCTCTGTCCACCCGCCACCTGGTGGAGCCTCGCTGTCTGGTGGAGGTTCCTCTTCATTCCCCCACCCACCACAGGCCGCAGACTGATGGAGCTTCATCTGCTTACAGGTACACACAGTCCACTCTGTGTTTCCATGTTTCACTGTGGAGACACACTATTTATTTCAGTTTCATGAGTTTTTGTCGTCTTTGTCCCTCTAGAAACACCAGACAGGACAGTGAGGATGCAGGTAAGCTTGTCTGTCAGAGACCTCTAAATGCTAAAAGCCCAGCATCATACATAAACATGCATGTGTCATTGGCTGAGGGAACGCTACATTTCCAAATGTAGCGTTGTGTGTGATGCTGTTAAACCCTGTGCTTGTGCTGTCTGTTTTTACACACTCGTTTGTGGCTGACTGTACTGACGTGTCCTCTGCCTGCTGCCTGTGTGTTCCAGAAAGCGCAGCTAGACGTGTTATGGAGCATGCTTTGCTGAATGACGAGAGTGAGTACTCGAGGAACAGAGACGGAGAACTCTGTAGTAGAAATGTAATCCAGGAAGTCCCTCTGTAACCGTATTTGACCCTTTAAAGTCAGCTGTAATAGTACCGTGTGCTGCCTGCTAACTGGTATGTCAGCTTGCTAGTCCCATTGTCCTCAGGCACACCTTCATCAGCAGGTTGGAAACCTGAAGCATCACAGTGTTTACCCAACATCACCCCAACGCATGAGTCGTATAACGTCCCTTTGATGCCAGCAAGCCGTGTCCTGATGTGACTCAGCTGCTGCTCCATGACGCATAGTCATGACGCATAGTTAATGTTGTGTTGGTTAGTTACAGCCATGTTTTATTGTCTTGCAGAAGTTCTTCAAGAGATCCAGAAGTCACTAGAAGCAGACCAGACGTAAGTATCAGCCATTGCTAATTAAGTCAGTTAAAAAAACAAATGTTACCACTGGATTTTAACTCTTTTGGGCCGCTTTAATGTTACGTACACTGATAAGACTCTGCGCATAAAATGCACTTTTCAAAATCAAGCTTTAAAAAAACTTCATACATTAACATTATTTTTTACTTTGATTGAGTTTATTTTTTAACCAACATCAGTCCTAATCATAAATATCAAATATTCATTTATTTTCGGAATTTTAACCATTTAAATGCCAGTTTTCTGTCATGATGCCACTATGTTATTAGATGAAAAAAAAGAATTATTTTCAATATGCTACATGCTGATTTATTTATTCATTTTGATGATGAAAGCCTGGGATATGTCAATGATTACCAGCAATATTGATTATGACAGTGCACCTAGTGGAAACAGCATGTTTTTCTCCATATGTCAAATATGGTTAAAAATGATGTCATCAGGTGGGAAATAGTAAAACTGACAAATTCCAAGCCAAAACCCAAGAATGACACCCAGAAATAATACAATGCATGTTTTTATGCTTTGATGGCTGTGGGATCAAAAATGTCATTTTGAATGGGTTTCAGTGGAGCATTTTTTGCTCTTAACAGTCTGAATGAAACAATTTAGTTTCCACAGTGTATTTTAGACTTATTTTAGGAGCTGAGCTGGAAATTCACAGATGAAACAAAAATACAGTTTTGCCAAAATGTATACTATATGCATGAATGCAGCCAAAATGATCAAAAATGAATAATGGAAAGTGCGTAAAATGTGTCTAATAGTCCCAGAGGGTTCAATTTTTGAAAAAAAATTAAATTTAGAAATTTAGGCTTTTTTTTATTAAGTTATTACCAATGTACTAATAAATCCTTTTAGAAGTACAACTTTTCTTGTATTATGTCACTTTTAGAAAATATGAAAAATGTAATTTCCCATATGACATGCATGCAGCGTAATGTCTCGGCATGACGTTTTGGTGATACTGTAATCTGAGGGTAAAGTTACCGCCTTGCAACTGGTACCAGTCATGCTAATGGAAGCTGTTGTGTGTTTGCCGCAGGTCATTCGTGGAGAATAATGTGAAGAGTGCTGTAGCTTGAGAGACATCTCTGGACAGTTGAGGTAAGACTACGGTAGTGGCAGAGTTTTACCTTTGGCACTAAAAACTGACACGCCATTGACTGTTTTTTATCAACCTTTTAGCAGCGTTTCTATCAAAGGCTTTTGAACCAAACGAACACTTTCTAACACGTATGTACTTAGAGTCTAGATCTGTGCAGCATTTCCACTGCAGAAGGTACTCTTACACATGAGTGGAGTTGTTGTCACTCACTGCTCTGTCCAGCAGCTCGTGCTGTATTTCCTTGTTCACCAGTGATACAGAGTGTCCGCACCCTATTTGTTATTCACAGAACAGGGCTGCACGGCAGTATTTTCAGAACAAAAAAGAGCAGGCTGCAGTGAGTCTCTCTTTGTGGGATATTTAAAAATAGCGCATTTGTGCAGTGACTCATTTTCAGGCAAGAGCAGGGGTTTAGTGCTCCCTGAGCACTCCAGAGCATCGCTCCAAGTGTTTTTCTCTCCAAGTGCGGAGTAGAATATATGCAGTTTACATAATCTAGTTGAAACTCATATACATTTTTAAATGCTTGAAGATCCACTTAATTCCAGAAGTGTATGTCATTCAAGAGAGACAATAAAAACAGATGGAAGGGTCAAAGTTGTATTGAAATTTAAGGTGTGCTGATGGATTCACAACTCATGCATTGAGTAAACATCCTTTCATTTTACAGTTTACTAATTTCTAAAAAACTTTTCGAGGTATGAACAGTGGTTAAAGCGGCCACAGAGTGTTGATTCTTTGCTGACCAGTCAATGGACTGCAGTGTTTCTAGCTCCACCTTTTAGTACCAGATCAGTGTGCCAGGCAGTGTTAATTTTGGCAGCGATTTTAGATTTAGTCTTAGTCTAGAGACAAAAATGCTTATTAGTTTTTCTCACGTTTTAGTCATTTTTATCCTTCATAGTTTTTGTCTAGTTTTAGTCGATGAAAACTCGAAACACTTCAGCTGAAGAAAAATCATGACATTTTCGTCAAGATGTTTTTTTAGGGCTAATACAGATCCCAGAGATTAGAATGAAGGTATATAAAATTCATTTAAAGAACTTTTTTGGGGAAAAAAGGTCTTAAAAATTTAATTTGCAATGCTCAAAATATCTCTATTTAGAATCTCAAACACCACAAGTAACTCATTTGAGACAACTGGGGTTTGTACCCAGGTTCACTGTGAACTCTGACTTATTGATCTCGCTGTGAAGAAGCAGAAAAATAACAATTTCAGCTTGAATTCTCGCTGAATCTGCGACACATTATACTGGAGGTTGAAACTCGGCTCCTCTCACAGTGTTTCAGTCTAAACTCTAGGCTGTAAATGAAAACTGCGCTGACTTCACGCTGTTTCCATCCTGCACAATTCCTGTCACAGATCAGAGGCTCCGACCTGCCTGTCAAACAGCATCAAACTATAACCCTGCTCTGGACAGGCTGTATCTGAGTGCAGTCCTACAGGAAACAGATGTGAAGGACAGACAGGTGCCGAAGGCTGCTCGCTCCGCTAACAAACCGCCACCACTAACACGCTCTTCTGATCCATCGACATTTCCGCCATGCACAGTCTGACACATGCTGCTTATTTCAACCACAGCCACAACGCACACCAACAGGAGACGCCGGTCTGTGTTCCGCAGACTCGTGAAACATCCTGTTGCCAAACTGTTTGCTGGAGTTGACAGCCAGTCAGCGCCCCTGTCTCATACTGCTGCTCAGATGGCGTTAGAAAATAATTCTCCTCTCCTGTCATCTCATTTTGAATGGCTGTTGACATTTTCATCTCATCGCATCTTGTCAACGAAAATGAAATATAAATTCCGTCACGTTTTTCTATTTGTAGCTTGACCATAGTCTTATTTAAAAAAAACCACAAAAAAAAACCACACCAATTGTTTTTCATTGTGTCTCCGCAGAGTGAACTGACACGTTGATGTGTATGAAGCGTACTGCAGTCCTGTAGCAGCACTCGCCTCCTGCTCGGCTGACACAACCACTACTGACCCCCGACCCCTCGCGTGACTGACCTCCCCGCTCTCAGCTCACAACGACCCCTCGTGCAGAGACACCAAGCGGCTTCTCGGCTGTCGTGCTTTCTGAGCGCCGCGAGGCTGTTTGAAGGCTCCCTCACGGTGCAGACGGAGGCTGAAGGAAGAGACACCACCTGTGCCTAAAGACCACACGCTGTACACACACGATCGCAGCACGGTCACAAACCATTTAACCCAAAGCTGCATGAAGCACATTCCTCACGTGACCAACGCCATGATTCATCACATCCAGATCAACGCCAGCATCACACCAGCATCTCACATCTGCCATATACGCCACTCGTGGAAGCTGTTCGACTTAAAAAGTAGCCGTACCCACTTAACTCTGAGAGCCTTTATCACCGCCACCAGCCTTCTCATGTGGACTCTGCCAGCGGAAACTGCTCGTCCAATCACCACGCTCTCTGCTGTGCAGTCTCACTGGCCTTCCTCTCCCCACATGGACACACAGCTGCGAGGAACGCTGGGGACGGTTCGAATAATGTTGACGAAAATATTTTGTACCTTAAATTTCATCTGATTTGTGCCTGACTTTTTATTTAAGTTAAAGAATTTTCAGATTTATACTATGGAAGCCCATTTCTGCCAGAAACCCCTTCCCCCAGATAATTTACAAACGAAATAATTGACTTGCGGTAAATCAAAATTATGTCATAAATTATTATTATAACGTGTCGATTTTGTTGAAACGGTAAGATAGTAAGTCATAAAGCTGCTCTTTCAACTATTTAGTCTTAATCTTAATTTTGAGGTAGCATCATTATTTTTACTTTAGAGCCATAATTTAAGTCATAATTTTGGTTTAGAATCTCATACTTTTTACGTCTTGCAATTTGGACTCAACTGTTTTACAAACATTATTATTTTTAAATATTTCTATGTGGTAAATTTCATGCTTACTACTTGACTATATTTGACTCACTGTTGTAATTTTGACTCGCAAGTCATTATTTTTACCTGGTATGCTGTAATTTTGACTTGAATTTTTTTTTATTTAACCCATTTTTGAGACTTGTAATTTTGATGTTAAAAAAAGGTTCAGTTAAGGGGAAATAAAATAAAATTAAATAGTTTTGTTTTTTTATAACAAAAACATACATAGTAAGTCCTTGTAAGACAAAATGGTACAATTTCATAGTCTTGCCTTGGTAAATCAAAGCTTTTTTATGCCAGTTAAAACAAAGCTAGATTATGAAATTATAGCATCTTTTTTGGTCAACACTTGGCCAGATTTAGTCACAAAAAAAACCCCAGAAAATTCTTTACTTTGCTTTTTCAAGAAAATCCATGTTTATATAATAACACTGTGTGAACCGTCCTCGCGTACACTGATCCACACAAACAACTGAAAAAAATGCCTAAAACAAACAAGAAAAGCCCACCCGCAACAAAAGTTTCACGTTTCATGCAAGAACCATTTCTGTGTAAATGGCCCCTTAGACTTACTATGAATGTTTTTTTTAAAAAATATATATTTTTGGCTTTTAGTTTTTCGTTAGTTTTATTTTTTATTTTCCCTTCTTTTATTTTGGTTAAATGAGCTTCCATACAATTCAGATGAACTATCAAGGAAGATGTTTTAAGTGGTTCCCAAGAAGAGAAAAAAAAATCCAAAAGTTGTCTTATGTAATGTGAACCACGTTGATGTTAACTTGTTCTTGTTTTTTTTATTTCTCAGACTTCGTTTATTAAATTAGTCATAGAATTACAAACAGTTATGTACCCCTGTATACTGCTAACAAAGCCCTCTCCCTTCCCGTCCACTCTAGACTTCATATACCGGCCATAGGTACTTCTCCACTGCTGTGGAGCTCACAGTGCTGTACTTTTTTTGGGGGAAACGGCTTTCTATAGGGTTTGGTTTTTAATTATTTTTATGTAAACCATTTTTTTATGCCAGCAATGAATAATGTAATTTAGGAATGTAATTGTAAGCTATTGTAGTGAAATGTTTTTAATATATACAGTATGTATGTGAGTCAGTCTGTACCTGTGGGCCTGTTCTACACCTGTAACTGGGGTTGGCTGCTATTTAGATCGCACAAGGAAATATTTTGGTACTGTGTCTCAGAATGCTGGGTATTTAGCATCAGCCTAGAATATATTTTTGTAGTGAACTGATTAAGAACCCTAATTTGTTTTTGTTTTTATTTGTAACTTCACACTACAGATTTCTTGTGGATAATTATTACACGTTTTTCCCAAGAATGAATTTGTCGGATGTCTTTATTTCAATGGTTTTTCACATCACAGCAAAAAGACAGTACACAGTACAGATCAAAAAATGAAATTATCTGTGATTAATAATTAGGTCGAATAAATTAAGGCAGTAACTCTGATTAACTTCAAAGAATTTGTTTTTGTCAATTATTATAAAACGAGTAGTCGGTACAAGGTTTTGGTCTGTATATGAATAACACACCTGGTGCCGGCCATTTATTTTTTCCCTTGATTTGCGTGGTGGATGTGTGCACTGGGGGGAAAAGGCGTCTTCGTGGGTGTGTTTATCTTGAACATGTTTTAGGATGGAGGTCCATTTTGCCACTCCCTCCGGCCCAGTGGTTGATGCGGCTGCAGTCCGGTAGATGTGAGTTTTGATGCACAGCATCGGCTTCAGTATCTTTTCACAGTCCTTCATCCTGCTTATTTTCTCCAGTTTTTTAGACATTCCTTCAAATCAGAAAAAAATACATTTATTTTCAGGGGTAAAAAGCCCAAATGAAAGATAAATTGAATAATAATTTGTAGTTTGGGTGACCCCATAAGAGTTGATGAAATTCAGAACACATGACACAGTTTACTCTCTGTTAATCTGAAGGAACCATCCCTGTCATTTTTAAAATAACAATTACTTGATGAAGTTTGGGGTATAATTGTTGCCAAGGTTCAAGGAAAACAGTTGGTAAAAAAAGTCTTATTTCTTTTTTAAAAAGTGTTACAAAGAGCTGTCTCCCACAGCTGTCTGATGCTTTGCTGTCACTTCCATTCACACCAAGAGATTTTGAGACTTGTTCTTGAAGTTTTTACACATTCATTAAAGGTACCTGTAAGGGAACCCCAACTCTATTTCAGCATTTAAAAAAACAACTGCCTTTTCCCTTGGAAAGATGGTTTCACTTGTTCAGGCTTAATATTGCTTTAATGATAGCACTGGAGTTTACAGCTTTTCTTAATTCTTTGAAAACTGGAATGACATCGCCTTCCCTGTGCTGCTTTCAGATGCCTTTTACATGTTTTTTAACCTTGGTACCCTGAGAGAACTGGTTTAATTTCTTTCAAAAGCATTGGGAAAAGAAATAAGTGCAGTTTGATGTGTTTCACGGAGACCCGGCTGAACAACAGCGCGCCTGACTCATGTGTGGACCTACCTGGCTTCTCTGCAGTGCAAGCTGACAGGGACGCAAAGGCAAGTGTTCGCATGTAGTCGGCACTATTGTTTACATCCAACCAAGGGTGAGTGACGCAGTTGTGTGTGATGTTATCTACAAGACCGTCGCTAGGCCGCAGACCCAGCAGCCTACGGTGTTTATTGCAATCACAGGGGATTTTAATCATGTCACTCTCACCTCCCATCTGACTGGTTTTGTGCAATATGTGGACTGTCCCACATGTGAGAATAAGACACTGGATCTGTTCTATGCAAATGTCAAGGAGGCTTACAGTGCTGTACCTCTACCACCACTTGGCAGATCAGATCAAGTTTTTTTTACAGCCCACATGCAAACCTTGTGCCTGCCTGCCTGAAGCTGCCTGTTACCACCCGTACCTTGAAATGGTCACCGGAGGCCAGTGAGTCTCTGAGGGACTGTTTTGGATGCACAGAGCGGGATGTGCTGTGGGAGTTGCAGGGAAGCAGTATGAACATGGACACTGATGGGAGGGTGGACACTATGTCTGTCCACATTAACTTCTGCAGGGACACTGTGATTCCTGTAGAGACCGTGCGCTGCTTTCCTAATAATAAACCGTGGATCACAAGTGACATCAAGGGGCTCCTGAATGAGAAGAAGAAATGGACACAAGGAGAAGCTCAGATGTGTTCAACACGAGCTGAGGAGGAGACTGAAGCAGGCAAAGGTGGATTATAAAGACGAAGTGCATAGAAAGCTGCAACATAACAACATCAAAGAGGTGTGGAAGGGGATGAGGAACATCACAGGCTGTAGAAAGAACTGCCAGGCTGTGGAGAGGGATGCTGACAAAGCCAGTGACTTTAGCCAGTTTTACACCAGGTCTGACAGAGTGGCCGGGGTCTGCCCTGCCTCGTCCGGGTTCGGCTGCTGCATCTTCTCCATTGTCTCCTTTATGCAGCTACACTTCCGCTGCTGCTGCAGCCACACTTTTTAAAGAAACTGCAAGTCATAATGGGTAATAACAACCACCCTCTCCACAACATCCTGGACACAGGAGTAGGCACAGTGAGCAGCTCACCTCACTGCGCTGCAGGATGGAGAGGCTGATAAGGTCCTTTGTCCCCACAGCCATTAGGCTTTTTAACACCTCTTAACCCCCCCACCCCCATCAGGACTGGGTCGAGTGCAATAATTGTGCTGCTTTTTATGATGTATGAATGCTGCTCTTAACTTGTTCTTGGGTTTTTTTTTATAATCTCTGATTTTATTTATTTATTAACTGTTATATGTTTTTTGAGCTGCTGGATACATGATTTTCCTTGCGGGGATCAATAAAGTATCTTCTGTCTCCTTTCTATCTTTCTATCTATCTAAATGAGGGACTTGAAATAAAGTGAAACAAAAATACAATAAAATACACTGTGGAAATGAATGTACCACAAATTAACTAAACATTATCGAACATTAATGTACATTTGAATATTATAGCCTAACCTCAGCACTTTATTTATTAAATAAACAAATAAAAACAATAATACATGAGGCCTTTAGAATTTTTTACATGGAACTGTACACCTTCACGTTGTCTTGCCAAAATAAAGATATTCTTTCATTTTTGGTAGGGTTGGACCTCCCAGCTTTGAATATAGAACACCATGAGATGCTGGATGCTGCAATCACGGCAGAAGAAATAAAGGAAGCTATTTGAATGTTGTGATCTGGGAAATCACCCAGACCCGACAGGTTGACGGCAGAATTTTATAAGTGCTTTACAGATGAGCTCGCTCTGCTTTTGTTACAAACATATAATGAAGCTTTTGAAAGAGGAGTGTCACCCCCACTTTGTCTCAGGCTCTAATATCTCTAGTCTTAAATATGGGAAAAGAGCCCACTGATTGTAAAAACTATTGCCCAATTTTTAAAATATCAATAGACACTAAAATACTTTCCAAAATCCTTGCAAATCGTCTCAGTACACTAATACATACAGATCAGGTTGGGTTTATATGTAATAGATTTGCCTAACATTCGTCATCTGATTAATATTATGTGGGTTTTTAGGAACAATAATACACCTACTGCAGCCATCTCACTCGATGCTGAAAAAGCATTCGACTGTGTAGAGTGGCAATACCTTTTTAAAGTGCTGGAGATTTATGGTTTTGGGCAGACATTTCTAAAGTGGGTGAAACTGTTATATAATGAACCTTAAGCAGCTGTACAGACTAATGGTATAATTTATTCATATTTCAAGCTAGGTCGTGGAACACAACAAGGTTCACCTCTCTCCCCATTACTGTTTTGTCTATCATTGGAACCTTTAGCTGCGGCAATTTGTAAAGACCCTAATATCCCCAGAGTCCCTATTGCAGGGACCACATATAAACTTATGCTATATGCTGATGATATTTTAATATTCATTACGGACCCCGGCAAATCTGTTCCCGCATTGCTTAAAATTGTAAAATCTTTCTCTAGTTTTTCAGGCTATAGAGTGAATTGCACGAAATCTGAGACTCTTCCTCTGATGACGTATTGCCCAAAAACATTATTTCTAGCCGGATCATTCCAGCGGCCCCCTAACGGAATAAAATATCTTGGAATATTATTCCCTAGGCAATTAGACAAAATAGTGCAATGTAATTTTGACCGCTCTGAGGAAAAAAATAGCACAGATTTGGAAAGGTGGTCTTCACTTTATCTCTCATTATGGGGGAAAGTCAATATTATAAAAATGAACTGTTCTGCCAGAGTCAGTTATCTACTTCAGTCTCTCCCACTGAATATCCCTATAAAATACGTCAAACAATTTGATGCACTTTGTAACAAGTTTTTTTGGAATGGTAAAATGCCAAGAATACATCTGGGTAAATTGCAGAAGCCTGTAGTGAAAGGTGGCCTAGGACTCCCGAATCTAAGAGCGCCACCTTGGTACGCAATAGAGTGGTCAATGTGTATTTCCTTACCTCCACTGCTATTCATATCGGCCAGAATGCCTCCAAATGCTCGATCCCATCTGTTATCTCTCATTTACAGGCACTATGGAAAAAAAGTGTCTTGTATATTTAAAATCAACCCCTTTTTAAGTTTATCCTCTGGTCTGTGGGACAACCCAAAACTCCTATTGGAAAATCATCACCTATATGGACGGAATGGATGATTAAGGGGGTAAATACTCTGGGTGATCTGTATAAAGATGGTGTCCTCAAATCATTTGACAATCTGCTTGAACAATTCAAGTTAGCCAACAATCTATTTTGGAGATATCTTCAGCTGAGACACCTCCTTGTCACTACTTTTGGCTCTATACACACACCACCCCAAGACATGGACTGTCATGATCTGCTGTCTGTTAAGTATTTTATTTTCTCCCTCATGTTTCATGTCTTGTCTTCCTGTTTTATTTTGGGGTCACTCACCTCTGTATCTGTTCCAGGTTCCTGTCTGCCCTGCCCCCTCCTCGTCGGTGTGCACCTGATCCCTGATTGTGTCTCCCGCACCTGTTCCTAATCATGCCCCATTAGTCCTGCATATATTCCCCCTTTGTGTCTTGTCTTGTTGCCAGTTCATCGATTCTCCTTGCCCACGCTCCAGCTCTTGTTCACAGCCTCGTCATAGCTTTCTTGTGTTTAAATCTCGTTTGTCATCGACCTTGTTTTTTGCCTCTCGTTTTGGATACCTCTGCCTGGAGTAAACCTTGTTTCGCTACCTTTACCTGGTCTGAGTGTGCCACAGTTCATGACATGGACCTCATTAAAGAGATTTTGCGGGTTGCAGGGATTGGACATGGGACCTCCCATTACTACTCTATGTTTATGAGCAATTCTGGTTATCCGTCCAACACAGCTCTGAAAACCTTATGGAAGAGGGATCTGAACATAACATTTGAAGAAAATGATTGGGATACAATTGACAACAAGTCTCCAGGGATATAAAAATAAGATTGATTCAATTCAAAATCTAACAAACTAACCTAACTAACTGGGGAAGGCTAACAGCTCATTTAGTTTGCAGTGAAGAAAAAAGATAGCAAGATGTTAAAAAAAGGAGGCTGCACACCCTTAAACAGCGTAAACCCACAGTGACAGTAACACTTTTAAACTGTCACATCAGTGCATCATGGCTATATTTGCGACTTTACATTTACTTTGCGTTCTTGATGCACTAAACATATCACATTTGGTGCGAACACAGCATTATCCTGCTCTTTTCCACTGAGGCCTCGCAGTGAGGTTCTGGTTCAGGCCAGACCTTTCTGTGTGGAGTACACTTTTACCTTTATGTGGGATTTCTCCAGGTGCTCTGCTTCTCCCACAATCTAAGAATGTTAATTGGCAAAAAAATAAATGAATAAATTATCAAAATGTTTTAAAGTCTGGTAGGACATTTTTATTTATCACTGCACAGACAAGGTTGCTCTCCCATATTTTCCCAGATATGCTGAGCAAAATTGTGTTTTCCTGTTCTTTCATATAATAATAAGTTTTATGGTACACAAACAACTTGACAGTCTTTTAGTATCATCAGTTTATTGATTTATTTTTATCATGTTTTCCCAGTTCAGGGCTGAGTGCAGTGTTGCGTAAAATACAAAAAGTGCAGTTTACACACATAGTGCAACAAGTTGGTGTTTACAAAGTTTCAGTATTATATATCTTTGAAATTTGGCATTGCTTATTGTTCATTTACAGCTTGTCTGATGTCTCAGGTTTTTAATCTCATAACCTTCGCATATTTTGTTGAAAAAAAGTTTGTGTGTGTACTCCCTCCAGAATGTATTCAATGTATACCGAGCTGACTATGGTCCTTTACAGCTTTACAGCTCAGATGAATAGAACAGTAAGTATTCATATATATATATATATATACAGTACCAGTCAAAAGTTTGGACACACCTTCTCATCCAGTGGTTTTACTTTATTTTTATCATTTTCTACATTGTAAATTAATACTGAAGACATCAAAACTATGAAAAAACACATATGGGATTATGTAGTGAACAAAAAAATGTCAAACAAACCAGAATATGTTTTATATTTTAGATTCTTCAAAGTAGCCACGTTTTGCTCTTATGAGAGCTTTGCACACTTCTGGCATTGTCTCGATCAGACTCATGAGGTAGTCACCTGGAATGGTTTTCAGTTGACAGGTGTCCCTTCTTAAGAGCTAATTTGTGGAATTCCTTGCCTTCTTAATGTGTTTGAGACCATCAGTTGTATTGTGCAGAGGTACAGTTGGCACACAGTTCTATACAGCGAATAGTCCTATCTGACTACTGTTCTAATCTATATTGTGGCAAGAACCACTCAGCTAAGTAAAGAGAAACGACAGTCCATTAGTATTTTAAGACATGGAGGTTAGTCAATCCGGAAAATTTCAAGAACTTTGAATGTATCCTCAAGTGCAGTCGTGAAAACCCCCAACAAACCATGATGAAACTGGCTCTCATGAGGACCGCCCCAGGAAAGGAAGACCAAGAGTTACCTGTGCTGCAGAGGATAATAGAGTTGATAGTTGATGATAGAGTTACAAGCCTCAGAAACCGCAAATTATAAGCACCTCAGATTAGAGCCCACATCAATGCATCACAGAGTTCAAGTAACAGACACATCTCAGCATCAACTGTTAAGAGGAGACTGCGTGAATCTGGCCTTTATGGTCAAATTGCTGCAAAGAAGCCACTACTGAGGAAGAACAACAACAAGAAGAGACTGATTTGGGCCAAGAAACACAAGGGATGGACATTAGTACACTGAAAATCTGTAATTTGGTCTGATGGGTCCGAATTTGAGATTTTAGGTTCCACCCGCCATGTCTTTGTGAGACGCAGAAAAGGTGAGTGGATGGTTTCTACACATGTGGTTCCCACTGTGAAGCATGGAGGAGGAAGTGTGATGGTGTGGAGGTGCTTTGCCGGTGACACTGTTGGTGATTTCTTTAAAATTCAAGGCACACTTAACCAGCATGGCTACCACAGCATTCTGCAGTGACCTGCCATCCCATCTCGTTTCCACATAGTGGGACCATCATTTGTTTTTCAACAGGACAATGACCTGAATCACACCTACAGGCTATGTAAGGGCTGTTTGACCAAGAAGGAGAGTGATGGAGTACTGCGTGAGATGACCTGGCCTTCACAATCACCCAACCTAAACTCAATTGAGATGGTTTGAGATGCGGCGAAGCAGCCAACAAGTGCTCAGCACCTCTGGGAACTCCTTCAAGACTGTTGAAAAACCATTCCAGGTGACTATCTCATGAGTCTGATCGAGACAATGCCAGAAGTTTGCAAAGCTGTCATAAGAGCAAAAGGTGGCTACTTTGAAGAATCTAAAATATAAAACATATTCTGGTTTGTTTGACACTTTTTTGTTTTCTACTTAATCCCATATGTGTTCTTTCATAGTTTTGATGTCTTCAGTATTAATTTACAATGTAGAAAATAAGAAAAATAAAGAAAAACCATTGGATGAGTAGGTGTGTCCAAACTTTTGACTGGTACTGTATATAATATCCATAACCTCTATCTTTATAGCTACATGTAATAGTTATTATGATAAAAAAATTATTTAAGATTCTATGTCTTGCTTTACATTACTTCAGTGGACATAACACTGCATTTGTCACACCATTAATGAAGTAACATACCCCTAAATAAGCATACACGGTGCATGTTAAACATGAATTCACAGGAAACAATTTTTACTGATACAGTGAAGGATTTATTGACAACATCAAGTCAGCCACATACCCTGTGCAATATCACAAAAATACCTCATTTACATTTTTTTAGATCAGTGTGTATTATGACTGAAACTCTTTTCCTTTACAGATTTTGCACATTTGACACACTACAAGTTTAAATTGAAGTTGTAATTTTTTTAAGGTCATATTTTACTTTATTAGATAGGAAAGATCAATAGTGTGAAGAGGGAGAGAGAGTGGGGACGATTTGCAGCAAAGTGCCTTGAGCGGGAGTCGACCCAAGGCCACTGCAGCAAGGATACTGCCTTTATTCATGGGGCACCTGCTTCATCTACTCAGCCCCAAGAAGATGTAAATTTAACTGTTACCATAACAACTGTTACAGAGCAATATAACATGTACATAACTTTATACAAAAGCTAAACCATTTTTTGTGGTAGACTAATACTAACGGAATGTCGGCTCAGTTTTTACTGGTTTTGCTTTGCATTCTCCCTTCATGGCCTTAGGAAAATGCACTTTGAAGAGAGGGTCTTAACCAGCTGTTCTGGTCTGTGGTCGGTCTGCATTTTCATTGTAATACATGGCAGCCAGGTAGAGCCTTGAGGTTTAGGTCACAGAAAATGAAAGATTAAAATAATGACAAAATTTCTACATTTTCACAAGTTATAATTAATCACAGCTTCATTACCTGCACAACATTCCAAGAAAAGGGGACACTACTTTTCTTTGGTGCAAAACGAAGGATGACGCTGTGAAAGGCCTCCAAAGATGATGTCTGGTGGTGGGGACTCAGTTTTGCCACATCCTTCAGAGTCCTCTTGTTAGTCAGCACCTTCCCCAGCTTGTAGAATGCAGGAGTGACACAAAAAGACTGTGTACACAAAGACATCTCCGACAATGTCTGCATGCAGTTACAGTCTTTGTGTGCTTCATTGAAACCCCAAAAAAGCACAACATATAATTTTGGCCCATATGAGTATTCCAAAAGTTTCTGCTTTCTTCCTAAAGCCCAGTTTATAATCTTGGTCTTTGTGAGCCGCAGCGGCCCGGGCCATCTCTGGTGAAGTGGATAAAAGAGGGATCGGTTGTCATACATGCACAGCCAAGAGTTTTGATCATCCATTATAGAATGAGGCGCTTTGTCCGCTAATTGCCTCGAGCCGCTGTGGCTTCGCTGCAACCTGAGCTCTCTAAGGACCCGGCTGAGACCGGCTAACAGCAGCAGCTCTGTTAGAAGTTGAGTCTTTGTCTCTTGCAACCTGAAGACGTTAAATGAGCTATAAAATGGAGCCTGGATACCTGGGACTTTGGTGTTGAGCTTAGTGTTAGATAGATTTGCACTGGGCTAATTAGACGCATTTAAAACTGAGATCAACCTCATCTCATTCTCTGACAAAAAGTTAAAAAATTTATTTCTGAAAAGGTTGAAATATACCTTTCACATAATCTTTTCGTTATATTTGCCTTCAAATTCTCTGCAGTCAATGACTGCTGTCTCTGGACACATTTGCAAATGCTTGGTACTTCACTGATGATGATGATGCTCTGTGCTGCGAACAGTACCTCTGGCCAGTAAAAGCCACTTTCTTTCAGGCCATGTCCATACGGAGACCAGTTTAGGTGTATCCGCCAAAGCTTTCTATGGTATGGACGTTTCGTCCACACGGTACTGGCGTTTTGGGAGCCCGAATACGCTATTTTTGAAACCAGGTCCTACAGTGAACAAATCTGAAGATGCCACCCTTGTGTTTCTGTGTTTACAACCCATACGCATCTTTTCCCCACCTCTCCCTTAACCCGCACACACTAACCCTGCTAACAACAACAACAACAACAATGGCGGATTACAGTGTTGCATTCGTACTGCAGAAGCTACTGAGTGTGATATGGCAAATGTCTCCTTTCTAGCTCGATTCATATGCTCTGCCATCTTCTTCTTCATGTGTTTCCAAAAAAAGGAAAATGCAAAATACTGCGTTTTTCCAGTTAAAATGGACAAACAATTACTCTTTGCCTAGTTTGTGTTGTTTGTCATTACAACTCGAAACACGTTAACCTGGATGAGTTGAAAGGACAAATGCATTTTGATCAAACACTCTTTGTCGGAGTTGAGGTGCCCAACAATCAGTTTCACAAAAGCACAGACTGACAGAGACAATGTCAGACAAGTTTTGTGGTGAGTGAATTAATGGCTAAGACGCTAAAACCTCATGCAGAAGGAGTTGGTGAGAGTGTGTAATTTACTTGTAATAATCATTGTTTTTCATACTATCAAAATTCATAAATTTAATATGGCCCTTGGAGGACTTCAAAAAATTGAAGTGACCCTTGATAGGAAAAAGCCCCCCCCCCCCACTTTAAAATCAGAAAAAGAAAACAGTATCATGATAACTGTATGTATTGTGTATATTGCCCAGCCCTAATAAATACTTATAGTTTTATGTACTTTTTTTTTTTTAAGGCAATCAATTTCCACAATTGTTTTAAGTGAAATTATCTTCTCAGATTTGACTGTGTATATGATCTGCACTGAAATATTGACATTTTGGATTTAAGGCCTGTCCAGCATTCCATCACACACTGATGGAATCTCCTTGTCCCAGAGGACAAAGCCAGTTAATGAACCCCTGTTCTCTCTCCTCCATCTTCCTCTCCCTCTCTCATCCATCAACACGCATTGTTGATCACTCAGAGTTGCACCTCTCACCTTTCCTCCCGCGCATTCACCAGCTGGCCACATGAACGGCCGCAAAGCTGTGTGACCTGCCAGCTCCAGCTGTATTATTCAGAAGGCACCTTGTGTTTGTGGGTGCATACATCGGTGCACGCCAGCTCACCTTTGTCCACAGGGACATTGTGCTCATGCATAAAGTGCACACACACATTTGGTGGGTGTGTGTTGCATATTTGGCCATGTGCCGTCCTGTATAATGTCAGTGGGTGGGATATTGGTGTGTAACATCCCTCTCAGTTCTCTAAGAATGGGTGCATGTTTGTATTAGTGACACCAGCTCTTGAGGACCAAGCCGGAGTACTTTGCAGCCCCCCAGACATGCCTGGGTTTCACCTGAGAAGCCTGGTAAGTTATATTACACTGAAATGAGCTCTCACTGCGCTCCCCCCAGGGCGCACAGGCTATACAACTGCATTTAGGCAGATCTAAAGATAGCCTTTCACTGCTGTTTAGATTTGACCTGCAGATAATAGCAGTTAGGTGTTACAACAGGAAAAGAGGAGTCCTTTTCATCCAGCTTAAATACATCATTTTTGCTGCATTTTTGCATTGTTATATTGCTTGATTGTTTTGATGGATGCACTGCAGCCCTCAAACTTAACCTTAGCAACTGTTAGATAGCAAACCAGGTCAGTTGTGGCAAAACGAGGTCTGGCCTGAGTGTGTCTTTAGCCTGGAACAAGGATCAGGGACTTAAAGCGTGAAACCTGGTATAGATGCTGACTGATTAGGCCAAGGACCTGGTTTCACTGAGTTTGACAGACATGTTACTCGATTTACAGCCCAGAATTAGTCATTTAACCCCTTGAAACTTGGAGCGACCTCACTTTTCTTATGCTGCTTTCAGATGCCTTTCACAAGCATTCAAACCTTTGCACCTGGTGCAATTCCATTTAAAAACATGGCAAAAAAGGGCAATTAGTAACCAGACAATTAGTAAGAAATGTTCAATAAATTGCAAGAAAATAGTAGATTTAGAAAAATTTTGTTTTTTAAAGATAGGGAAAAATGTCTCAGAAAAAAACTTTATAAAATGTTATATCATTTTTATAAAAACACATTTAAAATAGTGTTACAGAATCATTATAATTTTTAAGCACTTAAGCACAATCCTGTTTGTCTTGCTTGATTGTTTTTTTACTTTCTTTTTTTCTTGGTTGTTCTGTTTTGTTTGTTTTTTATTAAATTATATTTTCAGGTAATTTTCGTGTACTTTTTACTAATTTCTTGCTAATTTTAGGTAATTTCTTCTTTCATCGCTTTTTCCCATAATTTTATTATAATTTTTAGCAGATCTGATCTTGTTTTCAGGTAATTTTCTTGTACTTCTTCTTGTAATTTAAATCACTAAAATAGTGATTTAAATTTTTTGGGTGATTTCTTCTTAAGTTGATCTTTGCCTTTCTCCCGTGTTTTGAAAGAAATTAATCCAATTTATTCAGGTTTCAAAGTATTAACTGAGTGGCTGACTTCCCTATCAACATGTGTTGTTGATATTTATTTTATTATCTTAAAGAGTGTTGTTATTCTCTAGGTAATTTCATCCCTGAAGAATTGTTAGCCATGTCACCAGTCAAGTCCCAAGGTAGAGTAAATGCCACAAAGCAGAGGGCAGAGGCCGAAAAAAAAGGAAATCAACCAAAAAATGTGAGACAGAATGGTTCCAAAGCATCTCAGTCGCTCTCTAAAGTCCCTAATGGGAAACAAAAAGGTAGAGGAAACTCATCAAGTCCAAAGGACAGAAGGGCAGGTGAGGTGAAGAGCCATAGAAGGAACAGAGCAGATCGAAGTAAAATTAGAGATACAGAACCAAAAGAAGCACAGAAACAAGTGGGGATCGCACGAGGAAATGGAGCACCTGTAAGTGGTGGATCATCACCTCAACATGACAAAGATAGTAAGATGGGCATAAACAAGACCAACAAACTCAAAACTCCACCAAAAGCAGCTTCAACCACACAAGGGAGGACCAACAATAAGCTCCCCAGCAAACCTGTAAACAAGAGAAGTGACAAAGTGACAGAGAGTGAGGAGGAGGAATCAGAGAGCGATGCAGGAAGCTCAGCGGAGGTGACGGAGGAGGAAACTAGTAATGATGAGAAAGAGGAGGAGCGGGGCAGTAATGCAGAGCCATCTGAGACACAAGGGAGTGAGGAGAGTAGTGAGGAGGACGCTGAGGCATCAGATACTCAAAGAGAGACAGAACAGACGGCAAGTGAAGAATCGGACAAAGAGCTTTCAGTGGAAGCCAAATCTAGAAGCGAACAAGTCACTTCCAGTGAAGAAGAAGAGGAGAACAAGGTGGAAGTATCTGAGGCGGTCATTAGTGATGAAGACAAAGAAAATGAGATAACCAAAGAGGACACGTCTGAAAAGCCAACAGCCAATAAAGCCTGCAGAAGACGCAGAGAGACTCCACACTCCACAAAGTCTACCCAAGGACCGAAGTACAAGATGTTTAAAAAAACAAAGGCTGAGAAGCAGGCGGAGAAGCAGGCAGAGAAGGCTGAAAAACAGAGAGCTAAAGCAGAGAAGCAGAGGTTAGAAAAGGAAGCCAAACAAAAAGCAAAAGAAGAAAAAAAGAACAAAAAGAAACAACAAAAAGAGGACAAACCCTGTTCTCCAGCAGAAGAGATTCAACCACCAAAAGGTCTTCCCATCAACAAGGCAGACACTATCGATGAGAAAGATGCTCCTCCAGAAGTTGATCCAGATGAGGAAGAGAGAGAGGATGAACCAATACTAACCAAAGCCATCAAAGGGCAAAATCGAATTATACTTCTTAAAGCCAAAGGTAAGGATCTCAAGGGCATTCTGGAGCCTCAGGAGCAGCAAGATGTGGGAAGTGCTGTCAAAGGGCGGCCAAAGGGCTTGCTCTTGGGGAAGGTGAAGATGGCATCTCTCCGGAACAAAGCAAATAAGATGTTACCAAAGCCTGATGAGGAAACATCAGTGAGTGAGGCTGCCGATGGGGGGTCCAGCCAACCCAAGGAACGTTTGATAGCACGGAGAAAAGGTATGACCACTCTTCGCCGAGTGTCTGGTTGGATTAATAAAAACATGCCACGGGGGTTGAACATGAGAAAGAAGCTTTCTGCTTGGACCAAAGCTATTGGGATCTCCCACTGGCTCTCCCTTCGGTCAATTACACAGAAGCAAAGCCCCAGAAAATCTAAGGGCAATATCTTCAAACAGAGGATGGCCATGAGAGTTGCCAGTAAAAGCAGCATGGCCAGTAAAAGTAACACTGCAGACAAAATGGGTAAAGAGAACACTAGCCTCCAGGGCAAGGCGGGAAAGGGAGGGGAGGATATAGTCCCAGCTGGGGAGAAAGAGGTAGAGGCCAAATATGCTGTGGTGCTCCCCAGGATGAACAAACTGGGGAGGGGAAAGACTGCCGAGATGCCCCAGGCAGCTCCTGGACCTTCACCTCCATCAAGTACCATTGGACCACCAGGAGACCCCACTACATCACAGCCCAAACCCCCTAAACCAGGTGCCAGGCTTGTGCTTCCTGTCAAACCAGATCTCAGCCTACTGAAGTCCATTAAGAAGTCCTTGCCAGCAGGGTTAACAACAGGTGCAGATGTGGCAGAGAGGAGTCCTGGTTCCAGTGGTGCGCCAGAGGGATCATCCAGCACTGAAGATAGAAACAAGAGAGCTGTCCTTGACAATCAAGATGGAGCCAGTGTGCTCCAGGCTGCAAGAGGAAAACTGGACCCCTCCAAAATCAACTTGACCAAGATGACCTTTGCAGGGGGAGCAAAAAACTGTGGGCCTACGCAGGCCAACAGACCAGACCTTGAGAGAGAGGCTGCAGCTGGGATACCCAGGTCCACCACTCAGCCCTTTCCAAATGGGGAGGCAAATGCTGTGATGTCAGGTGTCAGGTCCCAGTATGAAGAGGAGGCAGACAGAGAAGTAGCCCAGCTGATGGGTGAAGGGGGAATGTATGCAATCACCCAACCAGAGGTGCACTGGGCTGGGAACCCACGGATGAGTGGAGACCCTCAGGTATGTGTTACATATTTGGCGGTAGATGCTATATTAAAACACACTGATATGAAACTGCATTGTCACTAATACAAATCTTAGAGAAATAATAATCTGGTCTTTAAGTCTGTCATAACATCCTTTGAAAATACTATTTCCAGGTCCAAACCCTCTGTCAACTGCATTTTTTTCTGTGAGACACCTGGGAGACTTCAATTTAAAACATTTTTTAAAAAGATTTAAATACTTTTGAGGCCAAAGGGGTAGTCAGTGTAGCTGTTCTGCCTTTCATACATAAAATGCAGCTCAAAGTGCAAGAATGCTAAATTAAAACCTAACAATATATAGAAATATATATATATTTATAAATATGAAAATAAAATAAAACAAAATCATTATATAGCACATGGATACAATAACTCTGGGAATAAGCTGCAGACAGACCAGAGGTGGAAAAAAAAATATGAATATAAGACATATCAAACAACATAAGTCAAAACGTAAAATCGCATACAAAGAATATAACAAGTCTGTAAAAAAATAACAACCATAATTATGTGATAAAAAAATAAATAGAAGGTGGAGTTAATTAATAAATAAATTAATTAATTAAATTCTTGAGGTTCTTGAGCTGCTTCTTAAAACTATCTACAGAGGTTGCTTCTCTAATTTGTATGGACAGTCTGTTTCCAGGCCATTAAAAACATAAACGCTGCTTTACCATAATTTTTGTAATTCACTTTTGGTACATTAAGCAGACCAGCAGCAGAGGACCTGAGAGATCAGAGCAGTAGGAACATATTCAGATAAGCAGTCACATAGGTAAGAGATTTTGAGAGGGTCGTTTCGACCTTAAGGTGAGTTGGAAGTTAGCAATAAGCTAGCTAGCTAGTTGACATCTACTGTTAAGGCTATTAAGGTATTACGTGTTCTGAATGAGGCATTTTTTAACAAACCGTACAGGACTGCGTAGACTTTGGACTTAAATCAAGATGAAACTAGTATGTCATCAGTCATGTTTTTGAGTTTTGGTAACGTTAGGGAAGTTGACATATAATGAATGAATGTTAACAGGTAAGGTTAACTGGCTGTAGACAGTGATATCAACTGTGCTCTTGCTCGGTAAGGACTGAAAACCACAGTGTAAAGCCTCTAGCTTTTATCGAGGATATTCGCAGAGATTGATTTTAGCTTTTGCGAGTGATTTCAGTTAACAGGTAACGGTTAGCATTGACAGTTAGCAGTTAATGTTAGCTAAAGTTAACAGTAACGCTAAAACTTTGGTTTTCTTCATTTGTTTTAGAATTGTGGCTTATCTTATCAGCAGCCATTTCCTCTTCTGTTTCTGTTTGATAGGAAAGCTGTAAAATGAGTCTGACTACAAGAAGTGTGACAAAAATTTGCTGAATTTTTGTTAAATTAGTGTAATTCAACAATTCTTTCTTTGTTGTGTGTGGGATCAGGACTGGCTGCGTGCTGAGAACTTGCTGCCCCATCAGACAGTGGAGAAACTAACCAAGTGGACAGTCTATGATGATGAGGGCCAGGCAAGGACCATTCCTGCACACAATGGCAGGGGCCCCTGGGAATCAGAGGACCCAACCCAGGACATGCTGGAGAGTCGATTGGTCAGCACACAGGTATCGATACTGCATCATGAAGAAGCCTTGTTAGCGCCCCTAGCCTAGAGGATACAAGAAAAATCAGACAACAGCTAATCTATTCTTAAGGTACAATGAAATCAACGTTCAGGTTAAAATTTCAACCTAGTTTTACTCATCACCTTTGGCCACTGCATTGATGTGTAGTCCATGTTTATTCACCACAAAGAGCCAATGTCTCTTGACTGTGCAGACATAATGTGTAGCTGGCGAGCAATGTTCACATCTGATATCAACATGCGTTTGATGGTCTAAACACAATTGGAGTCAAGACACATCATAGTGCATACCTATTTTTTATCATGGGTCTCCAACTGACCACTTGAGTTCAGATTTTGTTACTACCTATGTCACTTATGCTAGAAAGGTCAAAGGACCCTGCTCATATTTATTATAGCCACACTGTCACTAGCTGCTCACTAGTATGTTTGCTAGTCATCTGGAGATGTCACTGTTAGCAGAATTCAATATGTCTCTTTCCATAGTGCAAAATGATGGCCAGTCACACAACACTTTGTCCAATTTGTTGTAAAAATGGGGCAAGTTAATGCAATGTAATCAAAACAACCACCATGTCCTGCATTGAAGTCCTTCTTGGGGAAGCTCAGAATGCATTGGTACTTAAACCACTGGCTCAGGTTGTCTGGGATGCATTTGACCACATTTTTTGTAAATTAGTGTGAGTGATTGGATCACAATGCATCTTGGGTGTCTGTATTTGGTTTTCAAGGGCAATAAAACTAATCAACGAGTGTGCATTTTCCCCCACAGAGAAGATCGAATGAGGTCAAAAAAATGTGTGTGGACTATGGGTATGCATGACTATGCAGGCCACTTGAAGAATTAGTTGTCGGAATTGATACCAACCCATTCTCATTCCAAACTCGAAAAACACTGCTGCTGCTTTGACAGTGCTTTTGGCGTAAGAGCTCAACGGCAAAACCCATGTGCATGCAACGTCGCTGGATTGTGTTAGGTGAGAACATGGCAGGGCAGAAGTGATCGTTGTGTTAGTATACACCGGTGGATGGCCGGATGGCACCTGCCGCATCCGTTTGATATGTGAACGGGTGGTGTCACTTGAAACACAGCCGTATGGAACCTGTTGTGTGCACATAGAAACACAGCAGGACGGTGTCAGGTTGCAACACTGTGGGTAAAAATGTAGTATTAGGTAGTTTACTACCAGCATGTGTGTTTGTTGACATCTTGCTGTTGGTTGCTATGTGCTTGCATTGTCTAAACTTAACCATGTGCCACATCATCCCATCATGTGCGTTTGTTGACATCATGGTTGCGCCATCCTGGAAAGTAAATAGCAGACACAGAAGGATACCTAAAATGTAATACGATGACATGGAGGTCCACTGCAAAGCAGCAGTATGTGACATCTTGGGATGACAATGTGATGTTGATACAGATGCAGTAGTAAAATAGTGATCCTTGTAGTTGTGTCTGCTTTGTTTACATTGTTGTGACATGACAATATATCTGTTTGAGGAATCAGAATTTACATCACTGCCATCAACCCCTGTAAGTGCCTGGAACTTGCAATTAGTATCAGCTCCTGAGCAGTGCCTAAATGTAGTTCCAGGAGCCTGTCTCCAAAGCAGGCAGTGAACAGTGGACGCATAACAAAACCAGTGGCAATGGATACACCTTGTGTTACCAAAAAGTCTGAAAATGGATACTTGTAATGTCACAAGATCATACAAAAATCTTGCTAGGCTTCAAGTAATGTGTTTGTGTCTGAACAAGCGGTGGTTAAGCCAGTCAGCATCCTCTGAGGAGTGACTGACAGCTAATGTCTACATGGTTTAGGTGTGTGTGGTAACACAGTGAGGTTACAGTTCATTGCTGTTGAGAGAGGTTTGCTCTCAAGGCTTTCTGCTGTTAAGTCCTTTAATGGTTAGGATTAAGAAAAGGACAATGGATTTGGTTAAAATGAAGAGATTTCTGACTGTTCATTTAAAACAACAATGGTGGTTCCTAAAAATGTAAATGTAGATGCTGCTGTAGCAACAATTATATCAGAACTGGAGAGTATTTCTTCATTGGAATAAGAGCAAAAAATGACACCAAAGGCTTTTCTTGATGAAAAAGGTGTTTTTGCTCTTCACCTGACTGGCCCATGACAGATGCTGATAGACAGATACTCTATTCAGCTGCCAATAGTTTTTAGAAGTGCCTGTCCTTTTCCAAACAGTTTCATAGGATGACTTCACAGATGATTCTGTGCAACAAACCATCCGGCGCATCAGATTAGGAGATCTTGATGTTGGCCTGATGACAACACTAGACTCAGAGTATCATCTTCATTGGTATTCATACATAGCAAAATGGTTACTACTTATCCAGATAACTTGCTCTGGAACAAAGTGTTGGACAGACAGAATGTACGAGTACATATTACTGACCAACTGACTTGCGTATGTCCCCATGCTTTGGCTCTGTAATCGGCAGCAAAAGACCACTTTGCGCATTGGCCATCCTCTATGTTATACAACATTCGGTTACTGGTGAGCCTTAGTGATGGCCATTTCACTCATCTCTGACTTCACTTTATTTTACTTTATTACCAAGTAAGAGACAAACATTACCTTAAATATAGAAAAGTCAAGGTATCATTGTCTAAGGTCTAGGGGCTGGCATATTAGCATATCAATTCTACTTCCTCACTTATGGCCAGTGCACACACAAGACAATGGGAAATAAAAGACTTACTGGTTTATTTATTTCCTGGTCTGTGCAGATACAATAGAGCATACAACACACCGCAGCACACTGCTATGAGATTGCAGTATATCAGCTATCACACCACTGCAAGTGGATTGGTTACCTGCTGTGTAAAGGTTACGAGTGGAGTGGACTATTAGCAGCAGGGAAGTGCAGAAACAAAACACAGCTTAAACCCTGAAGGGCTGTGGAACATTTACTTTCTAAGGAAGCCAGAGCGCAGAGCAGGTAAGGGCAAAGTTTTCTGGAGTTAATGGTCCTGACTGAAAGGGATGTTGTGTGATGTTGACTTATGTCTCCATAGCTGCTTATCTCTCTGCCCTTTTCAGGTGGTGATGCCTGGCAGCAAAAGAGCTGTAGAAGTGGATGAGGTGGAGGATCTGTCGCAGCTGGAGTGAGTCCACACATGTTACTTTGTTCATTTTTTGACAAATGATGTAGACTTAAGCCATGTTTCAACAGGAACGGCCCTACTAAAACTGAAAGTCTTTCCTTTGCATTTTGAAAAAAAAATCTGTGTTCATATGATAACATTATGAGAATGATCCTCGTGTACATGGATCCACAAAAACAACTGAAATCGCTGTAGTATGCATGCCAGGCCAGTAGCTGGCAGTGCAACTTTGCAATGTGACATTTTGAAAACTTCCCACCCCCACATACGTTGTACCTGCAGTCCAGCACAAATATTCACTTTTTTAACCTGTTTGCTTAATGTTCTCAGAGAGGTGTGCGAGAGCTCCGTGCTTCTCAATCTGAAGAAGAGGTTCCAGCGTGACTGTATTTATGTAAGTTTCATAACTAACCTCACACTATGATAGAAGCATTTTAAAGCACAAAAAATGATCTATCATTTGAATGAAATACTTCCATGCTGCAACTGGGATTTTATGTTAAAACATGTTTTGGAAACAACTAACCTGTAAAAAGAAATAAGGCAAAAGTAAGCAGACTCCATCCAGTGAGAAAAGACCACGAGATGCATTCATGATAGTCTTATCATAGTGATCATCTTGGAAAATAAAGAACGATAAAAATGAAATCACAGATAAAAAGTGCACTCCCACATCTCAGCAGCTACACCTAGTAAGACCTGTTAATTGCATTTTCAGACTTGTTTTTTCTTCCAAAAGTAAAATATAAATAGTCTGTGTGCTTATTCACTGAATGTCTGTCATTTTCTTGATTCCCAGACTTACATTGGAAACATGCTGCTGTCCATTAACCCCTTCAAGCCCCTCAACATCTACACAGAGGAGCTGAGACAGAAATACCAGGGCAAAGAGCAGCAGAGAAACCCACCGTGAGCAAATCATTCTCACACAGAAATATGTTACCTTTGTTTTCTCCTATTATACTTTTAATTACAACTGGCAGTATGTGTTTTACCAAAGGTTTTAATCCCTTCACAACATCTGTCTACCTTGCCTTTTTTCTTTTCTTATTTTTAATGCTAATGTGTGACTTGCTGTTGTTTTCTGCTTCAGCCATGTGTATGCCATAGCTGACGCTGCTTTCAGTCAGTCTCAAATCTCCACACAGGAGCAGTGCATCATCATAAGGTACTAACAACAACACCAATTTTATCATGTACAATCTATTTTGGTGCAAAACCCTTAATTAAGCTCCTACATGCATGTGGTATCAATGTATGATCTGTTCAATTCTCACATTCTCTGCTACACACACACATACCTCATATGAGCTCACATGCATAATAAAAAAGCATCAAAATGATCAGACAATCCAAATTTGAAAGATTGTCACTTTAGTTTGTTTCGCTGATTCCTGAGCTAGGTTGATTTGAGCGTGGTTATTCCTGATCCTGATCCTGATCCATATCATGTAATATTGATAAAGCCAATCAGAAATTCAAAGTCAGCTGTCAGTTGATGCTAATTGAATGCCAAATTGAAATCCCTCAATGCTCCTTTCAGTAGGGAGAAACACTCACTCTGAGTGCTGGAGCGCACTCTGGCACAAATTGGACCATTCGTAAATTCTGCTGTGCTGTGCTTCCAACAAAGGCTCCCTCATTTTAGTGTAGAGCATCAGATTGGATTTAGGAAAACAACCAGAGTCAGAGGGCTGGGACAGAGGCTGTACCACGCCAACTCTGCTTTGGTCCATGGCTATCGTCATGGAGATGAGAGACAGTTGACAGAGGTGGTATCCATGGAGTTGTTAATCAGAGATGATCTGGCATGCGTACACAGTCTGGACAAATGCTATTATCCCCAAAATGAGCTGTTTTGAACTTGATTTTCTAATAGTTGGGAACATTTCTTTTCACTCAGATTTTTGTAGATACTTAATCAAACCACATCAAGTCACACAACTTTGATATTATAGGTGCATATCAGGTGCATTCTTACTATTTCCCTTGGAAAAGAGAATCTCAATGGGACCACTCCTGGTTAAATAAAGGTTAAATAAAATTAAATAAATTGATATTTCCAGCCACATTTCCAGAGGCTTTAAATGATATGGTTGCTTATGTTCAACAGCGGTGTGGGGGACGAATACAATTGCTGGCCTTTCCACCTGCGCCCCCTTCTCCACCAAGAATAATAGGAGGCTGACATTATAGTCTTTAAGAGGCTTTGAGGTGCTCATTTTACAAGGTAATGCAGTAGTGGCACCTTAGGAAACTATAGGCAACCTAAGGCATCCATTGGTACCAACCATGTTGGCATTGTTTGTTGGGAAGGGGGGTAATTACCACTCCAAATTTACCATAAGGTTTCAGAATGAAACTTGGTTATATGTTGAATTCCTGTAGTTGTGGCTTTTGGTTTATGGTGTCCCACCCCAAAAATTTTCAGTGGCCCCATCTCACCTGTGAAGAATTTCTCAGGGCACCACTGATGTTAGATGTATTTTTCTAATGGCCAAAAAATACAATGAAAGTAACAAAATCATCAATGAATGAATCAATCAACTCAGTTTAAAACTGTGCCATATATAAGGTGATTTGTATTTCTTGTGTAGTGGCCAGAGTGGTTCAGGAAAGACTGAGGCCACCAAGCTGATAGTCCACTACCTCAGCTCCATGTATCAGGGCAGAAACGACAACCTGCGACAGGTAATTCACCTTGGAAAGCATTAAAGCAAAGCATGCTTTCATCACCTAGCAACACTGCAAAGCCTTGGTTGATGTACATTTCAGTCCACTTTCTTTTCCAGCCCATGGAGGTCTTTCCCATCCTGGAGAGTTTCGGGAATGCCAAGACCATCCTCAACAACAACTCCAGCCGCTTCGGCAAGTACCTCCACATCCATATTCTCCAGTGAGTCTATCTGATGTTAGAAATATCTTTTCATGTTGACAATTTTGTTGTTTCCACTTACAAGATTGGTTGCAGCTGTTTTATTTGTCAACTGTCTCTCATCTTGGTTGACAGTGGGGTTGTAGTAGGGACCTCGTTGTCCAAATATCTCCTTGAGAAGTCCAGGGTTGTCTTTCAGGTGAGGACAGTGAGTGTGGTTTTTCTGTGTGCTCAGAAAAACATCATAGAGGAGACCATGATGTCAAATTTACCAGGGAAGCAAATGTCAAGAAACATAAAAACAGCATATCACATAAGCTTTGGCACCTACGTCGTGAATTGTGTTGGACAAATTGTCACTGTGTAAATTAGATATTCAAGGTCCCAAAATAATCTGTACTAGTGAACTTGGTGATTTGCTGATGTCTCACGAAGCTCCACTCAACATCTAGTAATTAGCTTGACACTTAATTTGGTACCAAGAAGATGAATCTTAATGCCAGTTGTGATACCTTGACTTTTCCTTTAGCTAGCAGTTTTTGGGTGAAATGTCTTGACAATTTTTGGATGGATTGCTATTAAATAACTGTAAAGACTCGCTGACTTTCCCTTTAGCACCATCATAATAGGTCATAATTGTTATTTCTCCAATACATTGGGCAATGACCAAACACCTGAAAAATGAAATACATTGCCATCAGCCTCAGCTGCGATTGCTTAGAAGAGAATGTTGATATGCTAAAGTACTACACTAACTCAATAAACTGTTAAAAATTAGTTGCTAAATCTATTACTACCATCTTTGTGAGCAGTAGTTTAAATACATAACCAATTGCTCTTGCCTCTTGATTACTTTTAATCTTAATTTCTACATTCCTTGTGTAACTAAGTGAAAAATACAGCCACAGATTTGTATGTGTGCATCATGATATTGTTTCTGGCAATCTAGTTTATCACCAGAGGAAAATGTGGGCATTGGACGCTTCTGCAAACCAAGGATACGTTACATTTGTACACAGCATATGAATCATATCAGCAATTCTAAAATGACGTAATACATGAGCTGACTTTGTCACCGGGAGCTGGAGGACATGTTGGATGACACCTAGGCAAGAAGCAAAGTTATAGCAGTCTTTCCTGAGGAACTGTAGCCACCAAACATTGGTGTTTTGTAGCAACCCGTTGCTGTGTGTCCAACAGGGATAGTGCCATGAAAAGTGTTTTTGTTTTTTTTAATGAGACATCAGTGTGTTTCTGGCCTGGATTGCACTGCCAAAACTGGGTATTTTAGGCTAAAACATACTCTTTTCTGATGCATATCCAAGTGGTTTTTAAGCCTAACCTTAACTAGATGTCAACTACAACAATGTTGAAATATAGAGAATATAAAGTTTCAGTGATCCGCTTCATAATAATGCACAAATTTAACACATCTGTGGTTTGCAGAAATATACAATGCTTCAATGTTTGGGTTTATGGGTAATGACATCAGTTGATGTAGCTTTCTAGTGCTTGTCTAATTTTGCTTGTAGGCCAATGAGGAGAGGAACTACCATGTGTTCTATGAGCTGCTGGCAGGTATGAATGACTGGGACAAACAGGAGCTTTACCTGCAAGGAGCCGAGACCTATTACTACCTAAACCAAGTACATCACACATCATTGAACATGGAATTATTCTTCATTTCTGTTTTTGTAATGTTTTCCCTTCCCCTTCACCAGTTATATGTGTTATACATTTATTTTCTCCCTGTCCCTCTCTAGGGTGGTGCATGTGATATGAAGGGAAAGCAGGACAAGCAGGACTTTCAGCTTTTGGTTCAGTGCTTTGAGACAATTGGTCTGCATGCTGACCAGATTTCCACTGTCTGGGCCATCCTCTCCTCTATCCTGCAGCTCGGCAACGTCTGCTTCAGCTCATATGAGGTATGTGTATGTAGCAGAGAGTGTGAGAATTGAACAGATCAGACACTGATATCACGTCAGTTATTGTTATTGCTACAGAGCGAGTCGTTTGAGGTGGCTCGTATCTTCAGTGAGGCTGAGGCCAGGAGGGTTGGCTCCTTGTTGCAGATTTCCTCTGAGGCCCTTCAGACCGTCATCACTCACAGAGTCACAGTCAGTAAGCTCATATCTCAAGTCATGTATCTTGCTATGGTTCATTTTTCTGCTTGTGTTTAAACTGATTAGCTTTCTTGTTTACAGGAGACGACCTACGACAGGATATACTGCCCTCTGTCTGTGGAAAGTGCCATAGAATACAGGTAAGAGTATTATCTCAATTGATGCAAATTGTATATTAGCACAAATAGCAGAAGTCTCTGCAACCAATATTTAAATGAATCACCTGCCATTTGTCCATACATATACTGATCCACCCATTTGTGCTTCTTATCTGGGGCCTGGTTTTAGTCCATAGACCATAGACAGTAGCCAAATGTCTCTCTACCAAAACAAGTCCTCTAGCTCTTCCTGGGTGATCCTTAGTTGCTCCCAACTGTATATGTATGCTGTTTATGCCTCACCAACCTACACAAGGAGGCATCCAGGAGACACCCCATTCAAATGTTTGGCTATTACCTATAGTTCATGATTACAGGTAAGAGTTTACATGCAGATAAATGGAAAGCTTCATTTTCAGGCTCTGCTCCCTCTTCACCACGACATTCTGCTACAGCGTCTACATTACTTTTAATGTTTCACCAGTTGTCTGTTATCTTTCATCTTACCGTCACTTTTGAACAAAACCTCAAGGTTCAGGAAGTCTTTCGCATCTCGCAGCAACTCAGCACCAAACTGAGCAACAAAATTTCCACCAGAGTCCCATGGCCAAAGGAATGTAGTCTAAGCTTTCTCCACAAAGCAAATATAGACTCCCGGTGTCCTTACAAGAGAGATGAGCTGGTCCACTGTTCCAGTACCAGGACAGAATCTGCATTTTGCTATTTGACATGTCTGCTCCTTGTCCTCTTTTGCAGAGATGCCATTGCCAAAGCCTTATACTCAGTGCTGTTTGACTGGTTGTTGGAGCAGATCAATGACTGGCTGAGCCCCACAGAGATGGACAGCACCGTGGGCATAGTCGACATATACGGGTTCGAGGTTTGTATTTTGTCTAGACTGTGATTTAGAAAGAATTGCTTGTGTGATGGATATGCAGTGACAGTGCTTCTGTGTTCATGTGAAGGACCTGGGAGTGAACAGCTTTGAGCAGCTGTGCATCAACTTTGCTAATGAGCAGCTGCAGCACTATGTTACCAAGGCAGTGATCTCCCAGGAGCAGGTCAGTGGGCTGTATACTAGATCCATGAAGATGAACTAACATTCAAGAAACCACTTTTAAATGAGTCACCTATTATGGTTTATAAGCTGTAACTAATGGCTTTATCAAAAGGTGATAAGTCAATACTAATGACCCATTAGTATAAAGACTCAAAGCCAAGGAAAAAAGCTAGACATTGAATATTTCCTCCCAGCAAAGGTCCAAACCTCATACCTAAAATAAATATCATGATTAATTGAACATTTTACGTCGATTACAATAAATGAACTATTATGTGTATATATATATATATATATATATTAGTGCTGGGCCGTTAATGGCGTTAACGCAGGATTCTTTTCGCGCGATAATTTCCTTATCGCGCGATAAACTATTCACTAAGTTGGGTCTATACAGTGAGCAAGGCACCAATTTCACTTTGTTGTTTAGGCGCGGCACTTTGTTGTTTAAGCGCGGATGTATACCTGGTCGAATTACGCGGAGGGGGCGTGAAACAAGGCGGAAGCTGGTCTGCCTGAGTGACTGGTGGAAAAAGGAGAAGCAGAGACTGGAGTGATTGGCTCAAGCCGTGTCACAAAGCTACTGACTGTTAATGGTCTTCTTCATGACCTCTAATGTAGGCCCACAGTTCAATTAGGGTCATGTTATCAGAGGCTGCACCCTCTGCTGTTCATACCAGTTAGCAGGAAAAAGCTTTTTCCACATGGAGACAGAACCTGTGTTCCTAAATGTCTGTGTTTAACAAAATAAAAAAAAGTTAAACACCAAAGTAAATCTTATGGAACATTATTTTTCTTTACCAAATATTATAGTAGAACAGCTTTCTCAAGCATTTTGTGATGCATTTTCATCATTTAGATAGATAGATATTATTTTGAATGTCTTTGGCAAAAATTCAAATCTATAATTTTAATCTAGATTAATCTAGATTAACTACAGGATTGCAGTGAGATTAATCTAGATTAAAAAAATTAATCTATGCCCAGCACTAATATATATATATGTATATATATATATATATATATATATATATATATATATAGTTTTGTGATTTTATTTTTGCCCTCATAAACATAGCACAATAAGTAAGGAAATTTGTGTTTGGTAGATTATTTCTTTGTTGTAACAATGCTTGGCAATAAATCCTATACAGTTGGTATGGTGCCACATTTGTAAGGAACATGTATTTGTGGGATGAGCAGCAGAGCTTAGTATGTGGGTTGCACCCATGTAAAATTTGCCAAATCTTCTCTGCCAATGCCAAACGGCTTATTGTGCAATTGATTCTTGTTTGGTGTTGTTTGGTGGATTGGATGGTTGAAGTCTGAAGAAACAAGACATACTGGCAATTTAAAAATTTAATCATTTTACCAACAGGGGCCTCCGCAGTGTGTGGAAGAACCATACACAGCCACAACAGCCTGGCACCTCCTCCTCACACTGGTCACCAGCCTGGTCACACACTGCTGTGGGATGGCATCCCATTCTTCAACCAGCATTTGTCGCAAGTCAGTCAGCATGGTTGTTTTGGTCACGCTGGCACGAACAGCTCGCCCAAGCTGATCCCACAAGTGTTCCATGGGGTTGAGGTCAGGACTGCGGGCAGGCCATTCCATCTTCTCCACTCCCAAATTCTGGAGGTTGTCTCTGATAAATCCCACTCTGTGGGGGCGGGCGTTGTCATCTTGGAGGATAGAGTTCAGTCCCAGACTGTGGAGATATGGGATTGCCACTGGTTGCAGAATCTCATATTGATATCTCTCTGCATTTAGATTGCTTCCAGAGATGCCACCCTACACCATCATACTGCCTCCACCAAAAGATGTTACTCTCTCGGTGCAGCAATCAGCATAGCCTTCTCCGCGTCTTCTCCACACTTTGACTCTATGATCCAACTGCCATAAACAGAATCTGGACTCACTGCTAAACATAAAGTTCCTCCACATGTTCAGGTTCCAGTGCACCTGTTGCTGACACCAGGGCAAAAGGGCCTGATGGTGAAGGGCAGTCGTGGCAGGCCTCCTGGCAGCCCTATTAGACCGGAGATTGGCTGTTTGCAGTCTGTTCCGGATTGTCTGGGCAGAGAGCCATCGGCCATATCGTCCTGCAAACCTTGACAGCAAATCTGCAGAAGACTGCCTATGGTTCCTGACAGGGTGAGGAAATAGTCTTCTTGGGGTGTTGTCTTCTTGGGACACCAACTTTGTGGCCCATCTCTGATATCCACCACCTTATGGAACTCAGCCTTCAGTTTGGAGATGGTGCTAGGGCTCAATCCAAATAATGCTGCAACTTGGTTTTGCCGAACACCACCTTGAAGCTGCCCTATTGCACGGGCCCTATCCAGATCAGTCAAACATGGCATGCCAATTCTTGGAACAGACACCAACTGACCACTGTGGCAGGGCTGATGTTCACAGGCGCTGACAATCAGGTGCCAGAGTCAATAGCAGCAAGAAAAGCTGATTGGCATTGGCAGAGAAGATTTGGCAAATTTTTCATGGGTGCAACCCACATGCTCAGCTCCGCTGCTCATCCCACAAATCCATGTTCCTTACAAACGTGGCACGATTTAAAAAGGAAAATAAACTGGCTTTCCAACGGTATAAGATTTATTGCCAAGAGGCATTGTTATAACAAAGAAATCATCTACAAAACACAAATTTCCTTGCTTTTTAGTTTAGTTCACTAACACAGTTTCATTTGACCATGGTGTGTTGTAATAAACATATGATTTATTATAATTTATTAAACTTTCTGGCATTATATACAAATTAAAAACTCCATCTTAAACAAACCTCAGGTAAATTTAAACACATTGGGCTGATAACAGGCCAACCTCTTCTGACTACAGGACTCTGACTTGAACTTCTGTGAAACTTCTGTGCTATTCATCATTTTACTCAAGAAAAAAAAACTTTTGAGTAGGCCTACTTCTCCTCTTGCTGCTCCTGGTAATACTAACGAGAGCTATGTGCGAGTGGCTGGATGAGAACGGAGCAATGCATCCTGGTGTTTCTAAATAATTCCATCCAAAGTTTGATTAAACCTGAAACTAACACAAAGGGGTCTATAGATGTCTAAATAAGTCACTTTCCACCTCTGCAAATTTGACTGTTTCAGACACTTTGGCTCTACAAGGAGGAACTGTGATAATGAAACGCTGTGGAAGAACATACTCAGCTGTATTCTAGAGTCAAAGTAATTCACTGCATTTGATTTGCATGTGAGCTATTCTTGTTATCATTGGCTGTTCATGTTGTCTGTCAAAACATGACTGGAATGTGTTCTGTCAACATCATATCTACTACGTCTCATATTTCAATCGAGGAAAAGTTATTTCAAGATTGATATTGTTATCATTTTATCGCCCAGCCCTACACTGAAGTACAATGTAACAAGTAATGACCCTATTTGTGACTTAGCTTTATTAATGACTTGGCTTTTAATGACTTGCATAGGAAGTTGTTCACAACCTGGCAAACCAAAGGTTGTCCATATGTAATGTAAAATTAGTGTAAACTTAGTGTAGTCTGTGTGTGTTGCATGCAGGAAGAGTACAGTGCAGAACAGATCCAGTGGTATCCAATGCCAGTCAAGAATTTCCACTCCTGTCTGGAGCTGATCTCCTCCAGACCACATGGCATCCTCCGCATCCTGGACGATCAGACCTGTCTCCCCCAGGTACACACTTACACACACACACACACGCACACACACATACATGCTCATACACCTGCACGTTTGCAGACACACTAAAACTGGTCACCACAATGTCAGTAAACTGTGATCATTAACCCTTTGAAACCCGGAGCAGCATTACTTTCTTTGTGCTGCTTTCAGATGCCTTTTACAAGTGTTGAAACCTTTGAACCCTAAACAAACTGATGTGTTTCTTTCAAAAACACAGGAAAGAGGGAAACAATCAACTTTGTAAGAAATAAGAAACTATTCCTAAAAAGTTCAGGAAAATATCTAGGGCAAAAATGAAAAAAACTATATTCAAAATTTTCAAAATTACATATTTAAAATTATGTTTCAAAATGATTATAATTTAAAAAAAAAAAAAATTCCAGGTCTTTTCCTTTTTTAATGTTTCTTTTTAAATTGAACAATTATTTTATTCATGAATTTATTTTCTTGTATGTTTTACTAATACCCTGATCATTTCTTGGCCAATGTTTTTTACATTGCTCATTCTTGCCATGTTTTTGACAGAAATAAAGCCAATTTGCAGGTTCATGAGTGTAAAGGCAAAGTTTTTTTTATTTTGTTCTACATTTGACTTTGATGAATTGTAAAATATTCAAGGGTAAACATGCATATGTTGTTGATGCCGTTCCTCTGTGTTGTTTCATCAGGCCACTGACCACACCTTCCTCCAGAAGTGCCACTACCACCATGGGAACAGCCCCTACTATGCCAAGCCCAAGAACCCAATGCCAGTCTTCACTGTCTATCACTATGCTGGAGCAGTCACCTATCAGGTATCAGGCACAGCACTCTGCGACAAACAGCACACGTTATACAGCAGCCATCGCTGCAGGAACACTTGCACTGAAAAAAATACTCTTTTTTCCAGGTGCACAATTTCCTGAATAAGAACCATGACCAGTTCAGGACAGAGGTGGTGGAGCTTTTTGCCAGGAGCCGATTAAAGGTGAATCACCAGAATAAATGTCAGCATTGTTAGTTTCTGCAAACCACAGATATGTTACCTTTGTACATTTCGTATGATGCGGATACGATATAACTTTACATTTCAATTTTCAATTTTTAGGTCATTTTCTTGTTTTTCTTTTCTTTTTACTTGTTTTGTTGTTGAATGTATTTTTTTTTTTGTTTTTTTTTTTTTTTTTCTTTCAAACACTTCAGCAAATTTTTGGGTCCTTCCTTCTTATGTTCCTACTGACTTGTTTTTGAAAGAAATAAATAAAGAAATAGATAAAGCCAATTTGCCCAGGTTTAAGGGTTAAGTTTAGGAAAATAACCTATTTTTACATAAAATACCTGGTTTGGTTGTAACAAACTAAACTGAAAACATGCAGGACTTTGGTTAAAAAATACCCACTTTTGTTGGTCTCAAACAGTGATCTGCTGCTTGGCAGTAGGTAACACAATATCCACCGTCCTGTCCTCTTCCTTTATAGAAATTCAGCTCATATACATTTAACCTGAACTACATCCTAGGTCTGAAACGAACAAATGTAACATATCCGAGGTTCGCAGAAATGTGCAATTTCATTCTGGCAACTTGGCTGCAGAGTTGCAAGATAGAAAAAAAATCAACTAACAAGAAAATCTCTTTTGCTTCGCTGAATGTAGTGTGTTTACATAGTTTTTTTGATGATAATAAAAATAATTTTAAAAAAAAGAGAAATAAAAAAAAATAATTGAATTTAGAATGACTCGGACAGAATAAAATAATCAATTAAAAGAAAAATTGAAATAGATGACATCACATAAAAGCAAATGTTTCCTAAATGGGATTTAAGAAGTGATTTATAAGAAGTCAGTGATTCTGCCAGCCTTATTTCCCTGGACATGGAGTTTCAAATCCTGATTGTGAAGGCACCTTTAGATTTAAGCCTCAACTTTGCAATGGACAGAAGGGCCCCACCAGAGGATCTAAGGCTGCAAACTGGATCATAAGGGATTAACATTTCTGTTAAGTAGCTTGAGGCCAGGCCCAGACGAGCTTTAAAAGTGATCAATAAAATCTTCAATTCTAAAATGAACAAGGAGCCAATGGCGGGAAGCCAGGATTGGAATAATGATAAAACCAGTCAGAAGCCGAGCTCCTGCGTTCTGAACTAGTGTGAGGCACGTGATATCAAAAAACATCTAAAACATTTTTGTAGGCTTTAAAACACACGTACACATGTGAACTCATAAAATAAGTTGACAGGAAACCTGTAAATGTGTTTGTCAGATGGTGTCGGAGTTGTTCCGGAAGGTTCAGGATGCTTACATCCAGCAGAGAGAGCTGGGCTGGAGAGGGAGGGGCCTCCGTCAGCAGCCTTCTACTGCCGCTTCACACTTCCTTCAGTCCCTGAGTGAACTCACCACCCGCCTGGAGAGGTACTAACCCACTGAGCATGCTGGGTGCTGCTGAGCTGTCTTCACCAAAGCTGTGGATCAGCGTAAAGCCAACTGAGTGTCACTTGAACGGATACACTTTCACTGTGCTGCGGTTTGTGGAACGTGGGTTACTGAATGTCATGGAAAGAAATATGAGAATTATGATAGTTGGTCTGAGTTTATAATGTTTCCATTTGGCATGAATTATCAGCAAAATAAATTCTGCAAGAATTCGCAAGATCAGACACATCATACAATGGGCCAACTTTAACCCTTAAGAACAGTATATTTTTTGCACTTTTCATTCCTCTTTTTTAATTTTTTTTTTTTTTAGCAGCCCTCCAATACCGTGTATGTGTGTCTACAGGCCACCAAAACAATGCTCTTCTTTTATCTTAGATTTTTCAGATCTTCTGTCAGTTATCCACACCAATTACAACAGAGTGATTTTTGCTTCATTGCATGAATTTTATCCAACACGTAACTCAGCCCACACATAAAAAAGGCCACACGTTAGATCCCATAATAACTTCCAGCCTGTCTGCACAGATATCTTCACTTGTGGATGTGGGCATCTCCAGTCATTTCTGTGTGTTTTTTACTGTCAATTCTTTTATACAACAGGATATTTCAGAGCAAACTGTCAGGAGATGCTACCTTACTGCTGAAATGACTGTAAATTTTTAAGTGACACTCTGCAGACTTGTTACCCTCCTCTTGTGATTTTATTGTGGACAGTTTTAACAATAAACTTAGATCAACCATTGATACAGTGGCCCCTTTAAAATTGAAAAAAAAAAGTCTACTAAGACAACACCTCCCTGGAGGAATGAAGAAAATAAAAAATAAAGAGAAATTGTCATATAGCTGAGAGAAAATAGAGAAAAAATAAACTAACAATAAGTTATCAGATTTTCCATGACAAACTGATTATCTACAACAAAGCATTTAAACAAGCAAGACAAGCACACTTCTCGAAACCGATAAATGATAACCAGAACAACCCAATAATAATCTTCTCAACTATTGATCATTTAATCAACCCTAATTTTACCAAGTCTAACTGACACTATATGTGAAGAGTTTGTAGCCCACCTCAACAATAAAATAGAAACCATCCGATTAAATTTACGTAAAACCCAGCCTATGAATTTTAACACCCCAGAACCTTTGTTTTTATCAAATATGGACATGAAAAAGTTTCTGTATTGGTCCAACCTGACTTAAGTGCTGCCTTTGATACTGATGGACCACTTAATTCTTTTAGATAGACTTTAAAATTTGGGGCCAAGGGTTTTGTCAAAGGGACACATCTAACCTGGACAAAAGAGATAAAGACAAGTGTTCAAGCATTCAGAATTTTTAGTTTAAATAAGAATAAAGTAATATAAAATACTGCCGTACAGTAACAGTATTCCAGTTACAGTTGAGCTTTGTTTGAATATGTTATTTACAATTTTCTACATTATTGCAAAAAAATAAAAATAAAACAAACAAATAAAACATTCTCATTGGCTTCAGCAACAAAGTAGTGTTCAAGCCTTCAACATTTTTAGTTCAGTATTAAGAACAATAACAACAAAAATACCATTATTTGTATTTGTTTCAGTAACAATACTGAAAATGAAAACAAAATAAAACAATAAGAGCATCAGCTAAAGCCTTTATAAGGCTACTCTAGAGGGTCTCTGCAACCCAGTCTATTTTCCTTTATAGGATTTCACATTACAGCAACTGTATTCTACAGTTTTGGTGATTTCTGGCAAACCGTTTTTTTTATTCTTGCGTCTGCCTCTCGTCAGTGTAGTAGCCTATTTTTTGAGTCATCCGTACTTCAGCCAGTAAGTGGCAGCGCTCATAGGGATCCGACTGCAAACAAATGCCACACGCATTTGTTCCGCCTTTCGCGTCAGCGTGATCACAATTTTTATCATTGCATAATGGAACATGGAAATGTTGTTTTATTGCATAACTTCTGTAACAGTGTGCCATACACTGCTGACTGTGATCTGACTGATCTAGCAGCACAGCAGTTTGACACGCAACATAATGCAGTGTGTGTAGTACTTGCAGAGCGAAACCATGGCAACGCGGGCAAAATCAAAGCAATTGATGCTTATTATTATTGGTTCTATTTATCGGGCAAAAATTTTATTATCGGAATTATGGGTATAACGTCATAAGTCCCATTATTGGGCCAATAATTAGCAGTCCCGATAATTTTCGTGCATACCTACTTAAATATATGTTTTTCTTTATTTATGTACCCGAAAATGTCTGACCTTGACTATATTGACTTATATTTGTGCAAAGTTAGGGGGAGATGTCTGTGTGCTTCCCTAAAATCTCAGATTCAAATGTACGCAGTGCAGATAGATAAAGTAAGTCAGTGTTACAAAAGCCAATCTCTGTCTAATACAGGAAACACAGAGTTTCCAAAAGAATTAGTCCGAAAACCTGGAAATGAGTCGGCATGTTTTCATCTCTGGCTCCCTTATCTCAAAGTCAGTGGGTTTTTGTTGTTGTTGTTTTGTTAATATTCTTGATGAATAACCTTTGTCAATGTCATTTTCTTTCATTCTTAGATGCAAAACCACTTTTATTCGTTGCCTGAAGCCAAACTACGTCAAGGTAACGGCAGATACTTCAAACTGATGTTAACTGGTATCCTGACAACAGCTGACAGTGTCTGACCATGTACCCTGTCTCACATGTCATCTGTCAGCTTCCTGGGATCTTTGATGTGGACTATGTGTCAGCCCAGTTAAGGCATGCTGGGATGTTGGAGACCATCCACATTAGGAAAGAAGGTTTCCCTGTTCGGATACAGTACTCGTACTTCATGGAGAGGTACTGCACACATACACACTACTACAGTGCTTTAATGTTCATGATGCTTTCTCTTCTTTAGGTGACACCAGTGTCTTATTTTTACTTTCCTGATCTGGTATCCTCACCTTGCCTTTTTTTGCATACTGCTTCTTATCAGCTGCTGCATGACTGAAGGATGTTCAGTACTGAGCTGCGGCAATTTAAGTGATACCTGACTTGATCAAAAAAATGGAAATTCGAACACAGAATTCGTTCAGATTGATTCAGACTCATGTAGCGTCATGCCCCCAATCTGTTGGTGGTCAGAATATTTTATCCTTTTAAAAAATGACAGGAGACCAGGGGCCAGTCTGAGAGGCCCCATACATGTTTAGGATGTTAGGATGTTTCGAGGTTTTTAGCATAAAAGGATGTTTCTAGGATTTTGAAGCATTTCTTGAATTTGAGATTGTTTCTGGGATTTTTAGACGCTGCTACGATAATAGGGTATTTCTAGGATTTAAGGACAAATCAAGGACATACATATCAAGGATTTTAGCACATTTCTAGGATTTTAGAATTTTTCTGGGATTTAGGATGTTTCTAGCATTTGAGGATATATCAAGGAATTTTCTAGGATTTTTCTGGGATTTTAGGACATTTAAATGATTTTTGGACATTTCTAGAATCTCAGGACATTTCAAAGATTTTAGGTCATTTCTAGGATTTTAAGCCATTAGGGTTTTAGCTAGGACCTCTGTCAGGGTGCAGGGTATCCTCCACTGGCACTTTTTTTCGATAAACATGCTGTATTTTGATGCTGTTTTGTGGACTCTGGCACCTTCTGTATACTAAAAATACAACAACAGTTCCCAGTGTGAATGACTTTAGTTTTTATTGTAAATTAGAAAATGGCTGGGGTGCCACACGGCACCCTATCACGGGCCGGATTTGGCCCATGGGCCTTAGTTGAATACCACTGCTAAGGACTGTGTATTTTCTTGTGTAATTCGGACTCAGGAGTTTCTGAGAAAAGCATGTGTTGTGTCTAACAGGTATGGGGTGCTGCTGAGCCAGCGGCTGACCGGCGTGTCAGACAAAGAGCAGTCAGTGGCTCTGCTTGACATGATTGGTGCAGAGGAGGGACAGTACCAGCTGGGACTCACCAAGGTGCCACACTGCCCTCTCATGACACTGATGAGAAGATTTCACTGTACATATCAACATGTTCTGAGGTGTGTGTGTGTATGTGTGTGTGTGTGTGTGTGTGTGTGTGTGTGTGTGTGTGTTAGCTGTTCCTCAAGGAGCTTCTGTACCAGCAGCTGGAGGAGAAGTGGAGCAGCACACAGACGTGGGCAGCCATCACCATCCAGAGGAACATCAGAGGCTTCCTCTGCAGGAGGAACTTCAGGTTCTTCAAACAGAAAGCGATCGTCATCCAGAGCCACATCCGAGGACACCAGGCCAGGTAGTGACAGGAGGAAGATCAGTAGGGAGTACTGTTCTTTATACTCTTCACCTCTTTAACCCTTAGGGCGCGCTTTAATATTACATTGTATCACTCTGCACACAAAATGTGGTTTTCAAAATCAAGCTTTAAAAAATATCATACGTTAATAATATTTTCTATTTTCAGTTATTTGATTTTTTAAACCAACATCAGTCCTAATCATAAATATCAAACATTCATTCATTTTCATTTTCAGAATTTTAATTTTAGCTCTTTAGCTGTTTTTTTTTTGTGATTAACCCTTAGGGAGTGTTTCACTTATTTTATGTGCTTTTCATTCTTCATTTTTTGATTATTTTGGCTGTGTTCATGCATATGGCATACATTTTGGCAAGATTGTGTATTTTGTTAAAACTGGAATTTCTAGCTCAGCTCCTACAATAAGTCTAAAATACACTGTGGAAACTAAATTGTTACATTAACACTGTTAAGGTTAAAAAAAAGCTCTATTGAAACCCATTCAAACTGCAATTTTTGATCCCACAGCCATTAAAGCATAAAAACATGCAAAGCACTCTGGCCTTTGCCTTGGAATTTGTACTAGTTTCCACCTGATGACATCCTTTTTACCATATGACATATCCCAGGCTGTGATAATCAAAAAAAAAGAAAAAGAAAGTATAATATAATACTAATGTATAATATTTTTTAAAGCTTGATTTTGAAAAGCACATTTAATGCATGGAGTGATACCAGTGCCTGTAATATTAAAGCAGCTCTGAGGGTTAAGGAAGTTTGTCAAACATTGCGCGACCAAAACAGGAAGAGGACAGCACTTTTGTAGTTATTTGCAGTTACTGTCCCCTGTAGTGGACATGGCAGAAGGTGGAACAACTGCACTAACTGTGGCAAACAAAATGCAGTGTGACTTGTGTGGACATGTTGCTCGGCTCCGAGGTTAGTGAAAGCGATCTGATTGTCTTTGTGACAGTTGCGCCAACAGCAATACCACTTGGAAATGCTGCAGAGGAAATGTTTAAAAAAGCTGTCTCTTTCCATTTTAACAGGAAAATAATGTTGCAAATGCCACTTGTTTAAAATGTGGTGATATGTGTCCCAGACATGTTGTGCATGGAAACTGAAACGTGTTTAGTTTGAACAGACCTGTTTCAGATGATTTCAGAGGTCTGGACAGCTCAGAACACAGCAGATGAAAGATACCTTTTTAAAATCCATTTTTTGACCAGACAAGATAACTGAAGATAATCTACAGACCTTGCTGAGAACAGTTTCAAGAAGGGACTTTTTTCGTTTTACTGAACTACACCCCACAACCCAATCATCTCGCAGAAGGAAGTGTGCATCTACTCCAGGCATACTCAACTTGCTTCGCTTGGGGGGCACTTTTGTAAAATGACAGGATGCCAGGGGCCAGTCGCAGCAGCTCCATACATGGTTCTAGTATATTATGATGTTTCTTGGATTTTAGGATATTTGTAGGATTATAGGATGTTTCTCCGATTTCCATCCATCCATTTTGGTTCACTTATCTGGGGCTGGGTTACGGGGGCAACAGGCTAGGCAGAGCACTCCAGGCACCCCTCTCCCCAGCAACTCTTTCTAGTTCCTCCTGGCGGACCCCAAGCTGTTCCCAGACCAGTCGAGATATGTAACCCCTCCAGCGTGTTCTGGGTCTGCCCCAGGGCTTCCTACCAGTAGGACGTGTTTCTAGGATTTGAGATTGTTTCTAGGATTTACGGACATTTTCTAGAATCATAGGAAGTTTAAAAGATTTTAGGACATTTCTGGGATAACAGGACATTACTCCGATTTTAGGACATGCTATAAATTTAGGACATTTTTAGGATTACAGAATTTATTTAAGATTTTAGGACATTTCTCGGGTTTGAGCACATTTCTAGGATTACAGGACGTTTTAGGATTTTAGGATGTTTCTTAAGATTTTAGGATATTTCTAAGATTTGGGACATTTCTAGGATTTTAGGACATTTCTAAGATTAAAGGACATTCTTCTGATTTTAGGACATTCTATGAGATTAGGACATTTCTAGGATTTTAGGATGTTTTAGGAATTTAGGACATTTCTAAGATTTTGGGACATTTCTAGGATTTTAGGACATTTCGATTTCAGGATATTTTTAGGATTTAAGAACATTTGTAGGATTTAAGAACATTTGTAGGATTTAAGGACATTTCTAGGATTTTATGACATGAGGAACTTAGCTAGGACCCTGTCAGGGGGTGTAGGGGATCCTCCAATGTGTCTTGATAAACAAGCTCTATTTTGGTGCTGTTATGCACTCTGGAACCTTATGTGTACTAGAAGTAAAAAAAACTATGTTATATTTTTAAAAAAAAACATTCTATTTGTATTGTAAATTAGAAAATGGTTGGGGGGCCACCTGGCATCTTGTTGGTGTCCAGATTTGGGTGCAGGCCTTAGTTGAGTATCTCTGATCCTCTCATTGTCAAGAGGTTTGCACTTGTGACAGAGGGAGATATAAATATTATTGGTTTCCTCCACAGCTGAACTGTAACGTTAACTAGCTGAGTGCTTCCTTGAAACTGCTCACAACAAGCTCTGTGGATTATCTTGAGTAACCAAGTCATGATTTCTGAAAACAGACATTACCATTCAGTTTTCAAATGTATTTTTTCGGTACCTTGAGCACTACAAGCCGAATGCCATCTACTTTGCTTATATTAAAAAGAAGACAGACATTTTCTACGGTTGTTATCTCCAACACTCTGCAACTCACACCAGACGAATCTATATGAACAAACAGCACTGCAGTTAACAGGAAAAATATGTATTTTTGACTTTGGATTGAACTGTCCCTTCAGCCCCTTCACTTTTTTGTGCTGTGGTTGAGACTACTTTCCCAAGTATTTACACCTTTGGACTCTGAGCAAATTGGTTAGATTTTTTTTTTCTTAAAAGTGGATGTTAAAATGTAGGGCTAAGTTTCTAATAACTGGAGACAGGATGTCCCTCTAACATTAGGAGAAGTAGAGTCAAAAGGAATGGAAAATTCAAATAAAGCACTGTGCCTTAAAGCAGTAACAAAGTACAATACCTGAATGCCTCTGCTACCAGTTTGTTATCTCTGGATGCTACCACATTCACTTACTTGGACTGAGAGATGGAGAGACTCCATTTGCTGCTAAACCGGTTAACTCACAGTTAGGTTTAACCCAGCAGGTTAAAATGAGGTGTGAGAGTAATGTGCTAACTACAGCTCTATGTGCGTGTGTGCTGCTGCCCCTCTCTCTTCCTCTAGAAAGTACTACAAGCGTCTGAGGCAGTCCATCAACCAGTTCTGGGCAGTGATGATGATAACCAGGGACACCATCAAGAGACGCCACTGGAGGAAGGTAGATATGAGTGATAGATCCCCTTTGCAGAAGCCTTGGCTCAGTTTCTTGGCAACCTGATGTTTGCTGACATTTTATTGTGCTATAAATCTTTGCTCCGAGTGCCTCTTACAGAACAGCAGCAGCTTAACACAACAGCATGAGCTGGAATAGGAAAAATGTGTCCACGCTGTCGCGGTGATAACGCCCTGACTTACATGTTTGGGGTCAAAGTGTAATTTATTTTATTTTTCAACAAGAAGATATTTTTACTTTAAATTTTTCTCAAATGACTTCCTGTGTAGAGCTGCCTGTGCTGTTGTCAGTGATCTGTATCAAAATGTATATATAGAAAAGTATTGATTTCTTCAAATGAATTATGATAAGATAAAAAAGAAAAATATAATATAATATATAATATATAATATAATATAATATAATAATACATACATATATATGTGTGTATACACACACACACACACACACACACACACACACATATATAAAATAAGCACAAAAAGTTTTTAAAAAATTAAAAAATAAACTATATAAAAGGACACATATATAAGTGTGTGTGTGTGTGTGTGTGTGTGCATGTGTGCATGTGTTTAATTTTCAGATAGTTTTCTAGTTTTCTATCTGATAGCTTTAAAATTTTGGGCCGTGTCTTGTTAAGTTTCTTGTTTTTTCCACAGGTTTCAAAGGATTAAATTAAATTAATTATTTTTATCATTATAATTATTATATAAATATGTGAATATATTCATCATCCAACATCCAAGATTCAGTCCACATGTCTATTTTTTTCAACCCCAGAACCAAATCTGTAAATAAAATTAAGCCAAACTACACCAACAAATCATTTTATTGGCAGCTCACCTGCATAATACATTTGCACTGATCATCATGGCAGTGGCATACAATGCTATCAAAATGATAATAATATCATTTCAATTTATTGTGTTTTTTTTTTCTTTTAAGGGAGATTTTCATCTAAATTTCTAAGGATATCAGTAATCCGGGTTAAAACTTTTCCTAAAGATTTTCTTCTGAAGGCATTCAACTGTGAAAACAAACAAACCTCATGTTAAAAAATGAAAGCTAAAAGGTCCAGTAAATGTATGACTGATGACTGTTTGCCTCTGTAATCTATTGGGGGTGTGTTCATTCTCCTATATATTTCAGCATCGCACCTGTTTCCTTTAGACTTCATCCCTTTCCTTTAGCTAGTTTTCTTATCTTGCATTAATCATGTCACTTGGCACACACACACACACACACACACACACACACACACACACACACACACACACCCTCGGCCACACTCCTGTGTTGGACTTCAACCTCTCTGAGTGAAATTTGAAGCAGCGTTGCATCTCTTCTTCCGCCTTGTGAAACCTGTCGATCTGACTTCTGCTCCTCAGCCCTAACAGGTAGGCTGCCTCTCTTTGGCCTCTCTGCATCACATGTTAAAAATGTCTTCAGCCTTATCGTTTCTTTTATTTGGAAAATAGTTTATGTCATGAATATAGCAGAAAACATGGAGTGTAACAGCCTGTATCAGGTTTCCAAACAGTTGAGAGACAGTTTTTCTGTCAGCTGGGGCTTCCTGTCTTTCATCTGTCTTTCGTTTCTTGCCTACATTGCAAACTAAACTGATCATTTTGTTCTTTTTGTTAGTCCTTTTGCTTCTGATGAATCACAGTGTCAATCTATTTGGCGTTATTGTTTTATGAGGCTTGGACTATGAACAGTGGAGCTGCCAGGCTCCTGCTGACAGGATGTCTGAGTCAGCTGGTCGAGTCTAGCTGGACTCATCATGAGCTTTACTTTAGAATAGGAAATGTAAGTAAAAAGCAAGATTTGAATTTTAACAGATGGATTTGGGGCTAATGGTGACATTAGTTAACCCTTTGAAACCTGAACAAATTGGCTTGATTTCTTTCAAAAACACGAGAAGAAGGCAACTTAATGACAAATGACCCAGAAATGTATAAGAAATATGTAAAGTGCAAGACAGTTACCTGAAAATTTAGCATTTTGATATGAAATTCTGAAATGTGACACACTTAATCTACCATGGCAGCAAAATGTTGTCAGTTTTTATTTCCTGAACCTTGAAGATTTATTTAGCAAGAATTTGCACATATATGTTAACAGCAGTGTTTACAGTCAAACATTTTGATGCAATGTAGGCTCAATTTCACTCATTTGTTATGAATTTTCAAATTTTGAAATTTCGACAGTCGCTGTAGTGCCACCATCAGGGCTTTTAGCTTATGTTTGCAGCTGAGAAAGTTTGGCATAGACCTCTGTGCAACTTTGGTTTATTTTTATGCATGAGAAGTTGGATTTTATAAATAATAATAATAATAATAATAATAATAATAATAATGATAATGATTATAATAATAACATTGAGGAAAACAAGAGGATTTGTCAGCTTTGCCCCTGGTGCCAAATAAAACAAACAAAAACAAAAAAAAGGGAAAGTAAAACAACAATAAAACAAAGAAACTACCAGAAAAAAATGCTTAAAAATTATTATAGTTGTGTAAAAAAAAAAAAAAATTAATTTAACAATTTTTAGATCATTTCTTTGTCACCTTTTAGTAATGTTTTCAAAAGAAATTAAACCAAACCACTGATACCATTCCAGGTGTTAAAGGGTTAATGTGCACTTTGGTAGTTGGTATGCTTTAACAGTGAACCAAATTTATGCTTAAGTTGATATTAAGTTTATCTTTGTATGTAAATAATATACAAAGTAACTAGACACTAAAGCTGTGATATGTGATGGAGTAAAAAGTGTAATATTCTCTCTGACATGTTGTGAAGTAGAAGTCTAAATTAGAATATTATGGTAATACTCAAAGTAGACATTTGTCAATATTGTGCTGATGTACAGAACTTGAGTAAAATGCCGTTACAGCCCAGCTGCCTGCTTCACTCTGGACCGAACATTTCTATCTGGCCGAGATAAAAAGTAAAAAATGTCATCACTTCATACAACAGGGCAATACAAAGTAGAACTTAATAAAGGAAACAGATTTACATGAAAAGAGAAAAGAGAAAAGATATGTCTGATATTGCTCTCAAGGTGTGTGGTGAGATAAAATACCTGGGCCACCACATCAGCTGTGATCTCTCAGATGATAGGGATATACTCACACAGTTCTGTATATAATTTATACGCACAAAGTAACATGTTGGCTCGGAAATTTGTGTACACAGACTGTGAAAACCTCTCTTTTTAAAGCTTTCTGTATGTCTCTGTATACCGCCCATCTTTAGCATCACTACCAAAAAGGGTGGGAAACTCCGAAAATGGCTTTATATTGGCTATAGCCAATCCTGAACTGAGTTCTTGTTTATTGTCTACAGACCTCTATGTGAGCTGAGTCCTTAAAGTTTTGAATTTAATTTAATTTAATTTAATGTAAAAAGTAAAACTTAATTACCATAAGATCTTTTAAAAATTTAAAATAAAAATCACCATTAAAGATAGCAAAAGTGCAGACAAGAGGTGCAAAGATAAAAAGATTGTTTAAAATCTGGTGAAATGATCATAAATAAATAGTGTCAGCGGGTCAGGTTGGAGTGAGCCAGTGAGCCTGAGGGAGTGTTTTAGGATTGCTTATGATTTGTGACACACTTGTTTGGTTTGGGAGGATCAGTCACTGTAATTCCTCCTATGTGGAGGCAGAGAAGGGTTCGGCCACCCGTCTTTGGCCCATTCTCTGGAGTTATTTGAGTTGATCTAAGTGTGCTTATTGAAGTGAGGCTGTGATAAAAGAGGAGTATTTGCTGCATAAATACATGCACACGCCCATGTTTAATCTGAGCTGCATACTTCACGTGTTTACTCTTTAGGCATTTGTGTGATTCTTTATATCCAATAAGATCAACAACACAATAAATGACCAACTATGGAACCCAAATGTGCAAAGTGTAAAGTAAATACAGAGAGGGTCAGATTTGCAGGGGAGGGGTTTGATCATAATCATATCGCAGTGGCGCTGCCCTGCTGCATCGAGGTGACTCCTCTTTATAAGTTGTAAACCTCCTGATAAAAAACAAACTCTGTGGACTCTTGGAACTGTTTGTCCTGTTGTTTGAGGCGTGGCCACAGCGCCATGGGTGTTCCAGGAGTATATAACAGGCCCTGTATCTAAGAATAGGTCTGACTGAACACACTCCTAAGGCACAGATGAGGGAGTTTTCTATGTGTTTCATGTACCTGGATAACATGAGGGTTACGCACTGATGCAGCAACAAGTTTCAGGTGAACGGTGCTAAATCAAGTGTGAATATGACTTAAAGATTGTGAGGTAAAATCATGCACAGTGTGTCGAGCAGAGTGATTTACTATATGTGTATACATTTCAGGAATTTCACGAGAAGAGCAAAGTAAAGACGGTGACAAAGACTAAGTCTGTCTCTCCAGGAATGGTACGGAAATGAAATGTAATCCTATATCCTGTAGAAAGCATGTTCATAGAAAATAGAGAAATCAACCTCAGAAGGGTATCCCCTGTGCTAATGTTTGTATCATGTTCCTGGTAGGATGTGGGGCTGTTGGAGATCCCTGCTGAGCTGTCAGCCAGACTTCGCAGTGCAGCAGGTCAGATTCATGTAACTCTGCACACACTCTGCTGGCACAGTGTTTTGTCAGTTTGTGATTGTTGTTCCGTCTCTGTCCACTAGGACAGCAGCATGGGTCAGGAGTCACAGAGGTGGCACCTCCACAGGTGAAGGCAGAGCACAGGCTCACCCTGCCCGCGGATATCGACAGATACCCTTTCTCTCGCTATGCCAAGTCCATATTAAAGGTGAGCAACACACCCATGCACATATTCATAATCCAGTCCTGGTTTATTTCACTGTAAAGTCTGCTCCACCTCACACTTCAGATGATGGTCTAAACCAGTGATACTCAATTAACAGCCAAATCTGGCCCCTGATAAGGTGCCCCCAACTATTTTCTTTTTTTTAACAATACATTTATTAATTTTTAATTATTCAGGGCAAAACAATACACATCATTCAGCAGAAAGAAATAAAACAACAACAATAATCACAGACATTAACATCTATAAAGGAAAGAGACTCAGACATTACACATTTAAACTTAAAGAAAGAAAAACAAGTGACAAAACATATTAATCCACTACTAAACAAACCGTCTGATAAGAATAGTGGAGATATCCAGTCCAATACAGGACATAAAGGGCTCCCATGTTCTATGGAACACATCATCTTTTGAATGCAGGATATGCGTCAAATAGTCCAAAGAAATATATTCAAGGATGACCTTTTATTTGTTGCATTGGTCTTTTACACAGGTATTTACACAGGTGAAAAGGGACTGGGTGAGCTACAGTCTGTCAAATATAATCACTATGAATGAAATCAAGTCATTTTGAGGCAGAAACAACCTTGTAGTCACAAGATAGGAGCTGCAATCACTTTTTGGCAGGTTTTTATGTTTTGTATTTGCTCTTCAAAGGTATTTTAACAGGTAAAAGGATGTAAAAAGGACTGGAGTGGTTATAATCTTGGGCACAGAGCAGGTAATATAATGCAGGCTCATATGGATGGTAACAGATAATACCTTTTTTTTTTTTTTACATTACCCCTCCGTGAAGTATACTACTTTTTAAATGTAAACAAGATTTTAGACGTATTAAACACATACAAACAACAGAAACAACAGTATTGTCTATAATTGTGTAAATGTCATGCCTGATCAAACTATAAATTGCAAAAATGTGAAAATTGGGTTTCAAGAAACATTTAATGTAATTTACTACACAACACACCCATTTTACTATAAGATACAGTTGCTTTACTACTCAACACACCCATTTTACTACACAACACACCCACATTACTATAAGATACAGTCGGCTTACTACACAACACATTTTACTACACAACACACTCACATTACTATAAGATACAGTCGCCTTACTACACAACACCTATTTTACTACACAGCACACCCACATTACTATAAGATACAGTCGCTTTACTACACAACACAACCACTTTACTACACAGCCCACCCACTTTACTACAAGATACATTCACTCACTACAGGACACACCCACTTTACTACACCACATACACACAATGCACTGTATTTCCTGTCTTTGTGAGTGTCCTCATGTTGTGTCCTCCTCAGGACACATGGTGCCAGCCTCAGGGGTACCCACTCCAGAGATCCCTCACCCCTCTGGAGCCTGAAGATGCCAGAACTGCCCTGGAGATCTACAAACTGGTAAATGGAATTGATTAGATCGTATTCGATCACAGTGGATTAGTTTTATTCCCGTTTGTTTCATTTAAGGTTTTCAATCCTTTTGTCCTCAGATCCTGCGGTTTACAGGTGAGTCAGACCTCAGTGGCTGGCAGGAGCAGATGCTGGGCAACTACATCGTGGAAAGGGGTCAAAGCCGACCGGCTTTGAGGGACGAGATCCTGGCCCAGTTGGCATACCACACATGGGGCCCACAGGGGGAGCAGGACAGCCTGAGGGGCTGGCTGCTGCTGGCGTGCTGCCTTAGTGCCTTCACCCCCTCACCAACTCTGGACAAACCCCTGCTCAAGTAGGTGCTACGCTTTGGTTAACCCACTACTACCAACAGGAGTAGATGGAGGATGTACTGTGCACCTTTATGTGCTAACCTAAATCTTAATGTTATGAAGTCCTATTGAAGTACGTACTGAGTAAAGGTATTTATTTTTGAGAACTTGAAGCCAGGATGTTTTGATAATTTTGAGATTTTATATATATCATCTTGAAAAATAAAAAAGAAAAGCCCACGAGGTGATATGGTGGGCAGATGTAGTCTGGTAAAAAGAAAATTGTTCCTACATGAAACTTTAGCTGCACTAATGATATACCATTAGCATGCTAAGTAAGTGCATTGTAAGAAGATCAGAATTAGCATAGTTTTAGAACACTGCTAATAAGTATATTACATTTACTTAGATTAAGTCTAATTCAGTGCATTTTTTTTTTCAAAAATCTGCTTTCAATCTCTTCAGTGGTCAGTCTTTCTCTTACACTGGGTTTTTGAGAGTTATTCACTTTATTTTATTTTATTGTACCAATTTTCAGGTAATTTTCTTGTACTTATTACTAATCTCTTGCTAATTTTTGGGTCATTTCCTCTTCTTTTCTCTTTTTTCCTCTTTAACTACATATTTAAAATTATGTTACAAAATTATTGTACTTTTAAGCACTTTTCACAGGTAATTTTCTTGTTTTTTAAAAAACGTATTTTATTTATTTCACTAATTTTCTTGTACTTTTTACAAATTTCTCATTAATTTTTGGGTCATTTTATCTGTCATAGCTCATTACCTCCTCCCCATGTTTTTGAAAAAATCAAGCCAATTTGCTCAGGTTTCAAAGGGTTAAAACTGCTTTATCTGTCCGTACATGACTCAGTCTCCAGTGCTCCCTATGCAGGTACGTGTCTGACCAAGCTCCAGGGGAGTACCGCTCACTGTGCCAACACAAACTGCTGACATCTCTGCAGCTCCCAGCTCCCACTGCCCGCATCCACCCCCCCACCCAGCTGGAGTGGACCACCAACCAGAGGAAGGGCACCATGGTGCTGGACGTACACACCTTCAACGGTGAGACTGACTCTTTAAAAAAGCACCATGAAAGTGGACATATTTTGTTATTTGCTAAAAAATATCTGCTGTAATAATTTATTTTTTCTCTCAGATGAGAAGCTGACGACTCAGGTGGACTCATGGACCACTGGAGAGCAGCTGGCATCATGGCTTCTTCACTTCAGGTTATTATTTGTGAAGGTTTCTCCATATCCATATCCATTCCCTGCTTTATCCTGCTGCAGTGCATGTGCTACTTTTCATCCCTCTCCTGTGCGTTGCTGTGTTGTAGAGGTGTGTCAGAGGCCGTGCAGGGCTGGTCTGTGTCTCTTCTGACCGATGACGGCTGGTCAGATCTGGCCGGCTCCGACTTTGTCATGGATCTTCTGGCTGGAGCTGAAGCTGAAGTGCTGCCACCACCGGGGACTCCCTCCTCCACAAACTCTGACTACCTGTTCAGCAACCAGGGAGACAGGTAGAGTGCTGAACAAGTGGCTAGTTTTGGGGGCCCAACTCAGGATTATTTTAAAGAATTAGCATATGTGTGCATTTCTCTGTCCCTCCAGGATGCAGGCCACAGAACTGGATGACTTCATTCCACCAGCACCTCCCATGCAAGCTCCTGGGCTGCCTCCTTTTGAGGGAAACCCCTGGGGAAGAGATTATCCACAGGAAGGTTGGTGTGAAATGTTCAGGCATTAGTTTGCTTCAAATAAAATGCCTCTTAGGCCACATTTAGATGAGAACAGCCCTACTAAAAAATGGAAAGTCTTTCCTTTGCATTTAAAAAAAAAAATCTGCATTCATATGATAACATTGTGAAAGCAAGCCTCGTGTACACAGATCTGCAAAAACAACTGAAACTGCCGTAGTATTCATGCCAGGCCAGTTGGCAGTATAACTTTGTAATGACACACCATGGAAGACCACCACACCTATGTGCAAGGTGTGGTCGTGACGTCTCCATTCTCACAGGATTCGTGCGTTTACACAGCGACAGAGAGGGTGGCATTTTCAAAAGATTACACTCTGGAACTCAGTTTCAAAAGTTTGTGTTTTTAGGTCCTCGAAAATGTTGTTGTCTTGTGAACGAAAGGCCAATTTGCAACAAAAGTTTGACGTTTCTTGCAAGAGCTGTTGCCGTGTAAATGGCCCCTTAGATCATCAAACAGAAAATGAGAATGGTCATGCCCTTCTTTTGTCTGTAGAGGTATTCAGCTAACATTTTAAAAGCTAGTTCTTTGAAGCATATGAACCCCATAGACTGGTGATACTTAATTATGATCCACAGCCCTGGAGGTCTAAAAGGGTTTGGGGTGGCTTGCCTACCATTTTCTAATTCACAATGACAATAAATTGATTCACACTGGGAATTTTCTTTACTTTAAGCCTCTCAAGATGCAGTTGACATCGATGTCTGTCAAGACTCATATGTAGCCATGATGGCTGAAAATGTTTCAAATATGGATATTGTTGAAAAGATGCTGCATATTCTGATGCATTACACACATCTTCAACTCGGCAGCACAGAAGGTCCGGCATCATCATCATCAGTATCCTTTGTTTTTTTATTTTTTATTAGAGATTATTTTGTGGGGCATTTTTCCCTTTGTCGATAGGACAGCTTAAGATAAGACCGGTGGGAGAAAGAGGAGGGAATGACACGCAGCAAAGGGCCACAAGAACTGCGCCCGGGCTGTTGAAGAAGCCTTGTGGCCCACAGTGCGACCAAGTGAGCGAGAGGCCACCTTATCAGCACCCTTTCAAGGTGGACACCCAAGATTAGTGTCAAACATTATGATGTCACAGTGAAGTTGACCTCTTGGATATAAAATGTCATAACTATGTCCTACTAGAATTTAATGTGAAATTTTATCATAATTAGTGTATGAATTCTTAAGTTATAACCAAAAACATTTTTTAGCCACAGTGTCATTTGACCACCAAAATCTAATCAGTTTATTGTTGAGTCTAAATTGTACAGCATGGTACTCTTGAGATATTGCTTTCATGAGAAGGTAATGGACCAGTTCGCAGTGTCTGTAACCTTTGACCTTGACTTCTAGAATCTAATTACCTCATCCTTTAGTCCAACTGGATGTTTGTGCCAAAGTTGAAGAAATTCTGTCAAGACGTTTGTGAGATATCGCGTGACAAATGGACAGACAACCCGAAAACATAAATGCCTTTGGCAACAGCTATCACCAGCAACATGTTTTTGGCTGGCAGGGGAGGATCTTTTGGACCCCTGACAGAGGCTCTGGCTAAGCCCTGAATGTCCTTAAATCCTAGAAACGCTCCTGTGAACACTTGAGTATCCCTGGTCTCCTCTTGGAAGCAGTTGTCTGTTTTGCCCAGTTGGAAAGTGAGCCTCCAGTTGGGACAATACAAAGTCACTTGAACGCACTTGTGCCTGAGTCAGAACAGTTTCAGTTACAGTACCTTGAAGGTCAGCCAGTGTGAGCACAGTCTCTCAGAACACAACCCAGTGAAAGTAAATCCAGAGTGACTGATAGAGAGAGCAGCTTGTTAAGCTGGAGAAGGAAATGGGTGAAAGTTTGTTTGTAAAGGCAAGTCTTTTTGTTTGGAAGATTAGTATGTGTGTAGGAGAGACAAAGAGTCGGCACCGACTTCAGACAGGTACTGTAGGAGACAGCTCTGTTTGACAGGAGTTGAATAGCACTGTGTAAGACCCTCAGAGTAACTCCAAGGCCACAAGCTTACAGTCAGTACGTTTACGTGTTGTTACCATGACGGGGCGGCTGTGGCTCAGATTTAGAGCAGGTCGTCCTCTGATGGGAAGGTCCTCAAGTCAACACATTGAAGTATCCTTGGGCAAGATTCTGAACCCCAAATGGCTTTCAAAGCTGCACCACATGAGTGTGGGTGTGTGTGAATGACTACTGAGTAGCAGTTGGCACCTTGTACAGCAGCCTCGGCCACCAGTGTGTGAATGTGCGTGTGAATGAGTAAATGAGATTAATAGTGTTAAAGCATTTTGTGTGGTTGGAAGACTAGAAAAGCACTATACAGTTATACAAACCTAAGTGCAGTTCATTTAGAAAAGGTGTAGTGTTAGTCCAACTAGGACTGGAATTTTGAAGTACATGTAAACAGATCCTGGTCTTTAACTGCTAAATGCTCCACTTTGTACACTAGCTAAGTGCTAACTTTGTGCTATCAGAGTTTGTTTGCTGAAAACAACTGCCCGCTACAAAGATGAAAGTCAGAAATCGGTTAAGATGAACATGATGTCAGGCTAAATAAACAAAAAGAAACTAAACTTTTTTTTGAAGTTTAGTGTGTTCATTCAGTGCAGATTCTGAAATCAGCATTCTTGATTTGTTTAGTCAGAGATGACAGGACACATATACATTGCGCTCTGAGAAATTATTGCTTTTTGATTGTTTTTTTTTTTTAGTAATTCTGTCCATGCTTATGTTGGTCTCCACCTGTTTGCAGGCCGCCGTCGACAGATAGATGCCTACGTTGATGACTTGTTTGACCCGGTATTGGACCACGGACCTCCAGTCAGTGATGTTATCAGATTTATTATTTTTAATGTGAAATATAACCAGTTAATATAAAGACTTTATCTACCTGTGTCTGGAAAGTGTTAAAGTTTTACACCATGGATGTACTGAGCATGCTCATTGGTCTCCGGTGGATTGTGTATCTATGGCGGTATCTTATTACTGAGTGGTTGTGTTTTATGCCGTCTTTCCAGTAACTACACTCACAATGTGTGTGTGTGTGTGTGTGTGTGTGTGTGTGTGTGTGTGTGTGTAGGACATGGAAAGAGTAGCTATGCTGAACCGCAGGATGAAAGGAGGAGGAGGGATTGGACCCATGTATGGAACTGGTAGGAAAACTGGATCTCCTGGTCCATCTCCACAATACAGTCCACACTGTGATAATTATAAACGCTTTGTTTGCTTGTTTGTTTGTATATTACGATCCCTATTAGCTTTTGCATTGAAGCAGCTATTCCTCCTGGGGTCTACACAGTAACATGGTGACAGTAAAAAATACATATTCACACTACACAACACAATACACTAACACAACACAACATAAGACACATCTACTGTAACTGAAACAGCTGACATGGTTCACATAATGCAAAGAAAATAGACCGGCTCCAGCTAAATCCATCATGATCTAACAGATAAATTTCAACATTACCATACAACAGAATGCCCGGGAAACATTTACACACCAAAGGATACTCATTCATTAGGAGTGTCTTTTTAAGTAATACACTTTAAGCAGTTTTAAAAAAAACAAACAAACAAATATATTATTTAGTTGTGTAATATGATTTGTAGGTATATTCCATACTTGCTTGCTTAATTTGTAAAGTAGGAGGTCCCAGAGCAAATGGTGGGTGCATCAAAATCCACAGTGTATGCAACATATTGAACTGCATGGGTGCAAGCTATCACTACTAAAAAACCTAAACAACACTGTCTTGACAAACAAAGTAATATTTGTATAGATTTATAAATCAGAAAATTCTGTTGGGTAAAGTAAAACAACCTCAAGCAGTGTGCTTTGTTAAATAATCATATGTATCTGCACTAAAAGACAGATTCCTGTAAAAGGAATAAAAAATAAAATAAATGCAGTATTTGCTGTAATGATTTCCCAAATGAAAACCAGTGAGTACAGCAGTGTTTTTTTCACTTCAAACCAAGAAAGACATTAGGTGGGTTTCCATTACAGATTTGTGCAAATATTAAGCGATATCTTCAAAATTCTAAGAAGCATGGTGAGGGATGTTCAAAACATTAGCAGCTTTATTTCTATTGTAGCCATCACATTAGCCGTCATCATTTCCAGTTGAGGACGATGTAGGCGTGTTATGGAGCGAAAATGGAAAGGCGAGCCCCTTATACGTGGGAGCGGCCACGTATGAGGGATTTCTGGCAGGTGATAGTTCACGATTTCACAGAGAAATTGGGGATTCAAAACTTCTTGATGAACTTTTGAAGAGTTAAATGATGCAGTAACAGCTCTTGTAGCTCCTGCTGCATCATGAGGGAGCCAGTTCCTACTGACAAGCACATAGCGATACCATCATGTGACCTAGAAAAGCCAAAAGTGTTTTCATTGCAGTTTTGAAAAAATATGGCTTTTTTGAATCATCTGAAATACCACCTCATGTAAGTGTAAAAACGTTTTTTGTGATAAATGGGAGTTTTTTCTAAACTGACTTGTTTCTATTAGGTGTATTTTATATTCGCATTTTCAATTTGAGGGTTCATGGAAACCTGCCTGCTGATGCATCTTAGTGACATTTGTTCTCAGCCCATAAGAAAGAGCTACACGCACCACTTTGTTCTAAGACCAGTTGCAATTTTCTTATATTACCTAATGAGGTACTGGACCATGATGCTGAGCATAATCTAGGCGAGACAAAACCAAAGTTTGAATTACTTTATTGATAGTTTGTTGAGTCAGATATTATGGGCATCTATTCAATATATTCAAGTACTAATTACAGACAAAATGTTTCCCATTTTAGTTACCAAACACTGTATAGTGGAGTTCCAGACAGCACCACCAGAACTGTAGGAAGACCCCTCACTACTTCTAGCTACGTTAGCCAGGACGCTTACTGTGTCATTCTGAGCAAGTGCTGATTTTACAAAAACCAACTTCAATGAACTTTAAAATTTTTAACTGCTTTATCCATCCACTTCTGCAAGGCTGCATGGATTGCAAAAAAGATGTGATATAAAGATGAAAGCTCAAGTGTAATTATCACTGATCTTTCTGTTTTTGTTTGTCTGTCTGTTTGTTTGTTTGTTTGTTTCAGGTATGCCCATGACAATGCCAGGCTATCCTATGGGTAAGTTGGGGAGGTTTATTTGCGATGCCAGAAATAAAATGTTGTATTGAGAGAGATATATTCAAGTCTTGAATACTTCATATCAAGTGGCCGAAAAAGATGAAAAAGTGACTTTCTTTCGGTGTCTGATCTTTGTGTTACTGTATTGCCTCTACTCAGGAATGGCTGTTAACCCTTCAATGCCCAGCTATGGTGCAACTCCCATGATGCCAACCATGCCAGCTATGCCAACTATGCCAACTATGCCAGGTACTCCAAGGCCATGAGGGGAACCACCCCCCCCCCCAAAAAAAACAATGTGTTTTCTATTATATTGCTGTTTATATATTTTCTGTTGCTTAAGATTCAAGACTTTTATTTGCCATTTGCTCAGGTACAAGGGTACAAGGCCAGTGTAACTTTTGTGTAATTTTTTTTATGCACTGTTGCAGTGACTGTGAGGTGAAATTTAGCATTAACATTTAGAGCATTTTTTAATATTGGGGAGATATGTCCCATCCCCAGTTTATATTATGTATGTTATTACTACCTTGAGGTATCCCCAACACGTTCTCAATCCAAACTCCTCACTCTGTCAATGACCACCCGCGTCTACCTTTGATGTTTTAAGTATCTGTTTGTCTCAGCTGTTTACACTGCAGGATGCTGTTATGTTTGTGTCAATACATGCACATAGTGGGATGACTCAGGCCATTACTGTGATGTCACAGCATGCACAAAGCAGCATGGTCCTTCTGGTTACACAACAGCACAGACTGTCGTGATGGTTATGACTAGAAAACAAAGTCACAGATGATTAGGTTTAGGTAAAAGAGGCAAATGGTAAAGTGTAGAAAAAAGCACACACATTCACACGGAAAGCGAACTCTGGACTTGTGGACGAAAGTTGTTTGTGGGACCCATCCATCTCACCGCCCTCCTGCACTATATGTACTCACGCTCATTCAATTACGCCGTTTCTGGCAGCATTATTACCTGACACCGTCTCTCTGCATATCATGCACACGTGGCTGGTTCTGTCTGGCTGCGTTCTCAGGTGATGCCGCCTGTGCGCGTCGCATTTAGACACACATGGTGTTGTCCAGCTGTCCATAGGCGTATAATAACAACGCCACAATCTCTGTCGGAGCGTATTCTCAGCTGACGCTGTCCAACCACTTTCTGGTTGGACGCAGAAGGTGGCTTTTGGCGTCAAGCTCATATGCCGGAAGCACTGACAGAGCAGCGCTATATGAGGAGTTCAGGGTGAGAATGGCCTGAATTCCCCCGCTCAGGTATATAAATGGATCGTTCGTTTTGATTTTTATGTTGTGTGTTACTGATTTAAGTGTCGCTGATTTTTACTTGACAAACAATCATATTTCTCCCTCCACAGCCATGATGATGCCTCAGACTCACATGGCGGCCTCGTCTGTGGCTGACCCCATGCAGATGGCTGCGTCACAGCAGGCTCTCATCAACCAGCAGGCCTTCCTCATGGTGACAACAAGCACTCTTAGCATACTATTATCATTATATGATTGGGGTTTTTTTTTAATCATATTTGGCCCTCTACCCCCCCAACTCTATACTTTCCTGACCCCTCTGTTTTTCCTCTTCAGGCCCAGCAGATGACCCTGCAGGCCATGAGTCTGTCCCAGCAGCAGACGCAGGAGCAGCAGAGGAAGCAGAAAGAACAGCAGAGGAAGCAGGAGGAGCAGGAGAGGAAGCAGGAGGAGCAGGAGAGGAAGCAGGAGCAGGAGAGGCAGCGGAGACGTTGGCCCAGGGAACGCTCACGCTCCCCTTCCCCTCCCCCTCCTTCCCTTTCACCCCCACCTGCCCGGCCCAAAGCACCTGCTGCACCTAAACACACCCCCAGCCACAGGCAGCCCAAGCCAGAGGTATACAGCTTTAGATCGTTATTTCAGACAGGCCAAATAAAATGAGAGGATTGCACATATTCAGTAAACAACATCAGTCATTTATGTGTGTTAGAAAAGGAGAAGTAGGAAGCGAATACTTGTCAAAACCTACTTGCCTTTTCTTAAAATTTCATAAAAAATAAGAATTTTCAACATGAATACTCTCAAATTTTGTCCCACTATTCACTCTACACACCTCAATCAAATCCAACAAGAATAAAACAGTTGAGACAAAACAGGAAATATCAATATGAGTAAACACACACACACACAACAAAACATACAATACAGTAGGTATTTTTGCAGTGCAGTGTATTCCAGTGCCACTTTCTTTTTACACATCCTTTTTTTTTTTTACAGCTTTCTTTCATATATTTAGACCGTCCCTTTTCATGTTCAGGTTTATACACTCACATTTAGTCATTGTTTTTGTTGTCATAATCTCTAACATCTCCTCTGTTTTAACTGATACTGCTGCGTATTCTGATAATGTTCTGTTTTTTCTTGACAAAAAAATCAAAACACTTAGCTTTCAAGTTGTTTTTTCAAGTTGTTTTTTCTTTTACAGAGATTTTTCTGCATGTGACAGTCATTATCAGCAAAATATTTGTTCTTACTGTTATCAAATCACATGAAAAAACCAAAGCTAACAATTTGTTAAAGTTGTTTCTCCTCACTGCAAAGTGAAAATGCAGTGCAGAATCTGGAAAATCTGCATGTGAATTTCCTTCATGACAGCTGCACACACTGGGTCTGCTGTGAAGTGTCTGCATTGCTGGGTTCCATTTTTGTCAAAAAAATTAATAGTGTTTGCATTCACTCCTCATAATAAAAACCTGTCCAGACAGATTGTCTAAAGGAGCTAAACATAACTACACAATACTAAACTTAACTAAACAAATGGACCCAAGTTTGATGCTAATGCTAGCTGTTGTGGCTAGCCCCATTCACAATACAGAAGATATAGAGTACTGTAACTTTATCCTCTAACTTCATAAATGTGAAGCGCTGGTATCACCGGTCTGGTTCCTCCTCATGTGCTCATATGTGATGTGTCCATGTATTTTACAGCCAGAGAGGAGAGTGGACACACCAGATCCAGAGGACCTGCAGTCTTTCAGAGACAAAAGGGATTACTTCCAGAAGATTGGTGAGTAGAACTGGCAGGAAACCATCAGTGATACACGTAGCTGCTGCTTCTTCTCTTCCTCCTATTTTTCTTCTTCTTTTCTTCTTCTTCTTCTTCTTCTTCTTCTTCTCTTCCTTTTGTAATTCTTCATCTCCCTCTTCTTCATCCTTATAAACAATCTTTCAAACTTTCTCCCACAACACAAACCAAACTGATTCATCCCTTCCTCGTATCTTTGACTTTGAACAGATTATAAGAACATAAGAAAGATAACTTATGCCGATCCTCCAATTCCCTAAAACTTTGCACACATGTTATTATGTTTCATATAGAAATCTCGGAGACTTTCCACTATATTTAACTGTAGAATGTAAATGCAGCAGAGGCTGGGGCTACAAACCTTCTCTTTTGAATGTGTTCAACTAAATGTTATAATGGCTCACTGATGTGAACATGTTAAGGTATTTAAATTATCATGCCAATAATTATTATTTTAAAATGTAACCCTTTGAAACCTGGTTCCATTTTTTCAAAAACTTAGAAGGAAGGCTCCAAAATTAATAAAGAGTGCAAAAAAATTACCTGAAGATTTGAATAAAAAACAAATAAATAAAATAATAATAATAACAATAATAATAACTTAACAATACATTTTCCACAAAGCAGGGTTAATTATATTGAGACATTTTTTTGTTCTTTTACAACAACCCATATCACTTAACTACCCAGATATATTGTAACACAGTTACACCTTTGAGCAAAAATGTCTTGCAGTCATGCGTTTCAGCCTGTGACACGTTAATCAACATTGTAACCATCCAGCATTATGATGATGTGTCAGAGGTCTCACCCAGCAGGTCCTTCATCTTCCTCCTCTCCTCCCTGCTGATCCTCAGGCAGCTGTCAGAGTAGGTGTCCCTCATAATCTGAAACACAGCACACAGTGTGACGGAGTGAGGAGTCAAGGGAGGAATGAGCAGTGAGTCAGACGGTTGCTCAGTAAACTACAGCACATCAGGTCAGACATGATGACACCTGAATACACTCACCTGCTCACACAGCAGGTTGAGGATGTAGGGCCGGCTGAACATCTCTTTGGGGTAAAACACCTGCACACAAATAAGTGATACTTGAGGGTAGTGAAAGGGGTTTTTCAATCAACCAATCAACCAATCAACCAATCAATCAACTAGACTTTATTTATATAACACTTTTCATACAGGCAAGTTCCCCCCACCACCACCACACATACACACACACACACACACACACACACACAAACACATACACACAAGTACACAGGCACATGGGAGAAAAGCAAGACTTTGTAATTAATTAAAAAGCAAAAATAAGAGTACTCATTCGAAGCTTTAACTCAGGAAAAACTACCACAAGTGAGAAAACACCAGAGGCAGGAAAAAAACAATGGATAAAAGATAAAAATGAACAAATGTAATATTAATTAAGTGACATTAATAAATAAATAAAATAATGTTAATGGTTGATCAAATGTACATGTTAAATAAATAAATAAATAAAAGGATAACATAACAAATAATAGATAAATATGTTAAAAGTAATTAAATAATATAGCATCTAGTAAAACAGACTAAAATATATAAAGAGTCAATAAATAAATAAATAAATAGGTAAAATTCAATTAAAAGCCAAACTAAAAAGGCAGGTCTTAAATTTGGGGCTTTTAACAACAATATTTTCACTTAAAATCCCATTTAAAATGTACCTTTGTACATTTCTATGCAGTTTAGTGGATCTTCAGTTATAGCTCAGTCAGGCCATTTAATTGGACTACTGTCCTTGTTCCAGTATACAGGCACTGAGGGAGAACCAATTTATTGATGGAAGTATGTCCAACCCTTTAAGCTTTTTTTTAATTGACTAACCAAACATATAAATATATATATGAATTTTAAAAAATCCAAGTAAAAATGCAGTATACCAATGATTAAAAATAATACCGATAAAAAAAGATGAAAAAACAAATAGGTAAATAAATAAAAAGCAAGAACATACAATGTACAAATATAAAAGTACATGCAGTCAGAGGATTCAAAAATAGATTTAAGTAGCTACTCTTCAGGTGCAAGTGAGAAAACACTAGACTGCAAAATTAACTGTTGTATTTGCAGCAGTCAGCTCCTGAAGCTGGAATTATACTTCAGTGGAGATACACGAAAATATCTATGTGAACCTACACAGTGACACCATTCACATTACACAGTTGTTTGATCCATTGCTAACAGACAAATATTGATGAGAACAGCTTTTAATGAATAACTGGTCTCCTGGTAAATGTCTTGTGTGTGTGTGTGTGTGTATGTATGTATGTGTGTGTGTGTGTGTGTGTGTGTGTGTGTGTATGTGTGTGTGTGTGTGTGTGTGTGTATACACATCTTACTTCTTTTCGCAGGAACAGTTTTCCCGGCATGTTGGAGTAAGAGAAGTAAACCCCAGCAGAGAAGCGGTGGAGCTGCGAGTGAATGCCGTCCCCATCTGGCATCACATCTGCAGTTAACAAACAGCAGATGAAGGTCACTGACCGACATGAACTTCCTCACATTCACTGACTCTAGTCTGAATGCTGACTAGCAGCTCATTTTCATCTTAATATAAATAAATAATGATAATAATCAAATAAGAGGCCTTTAATCCTTTCAAACCTGTGCAAAATTGACTCGAAGAAGAAGGAAGTAATGAGCAATCGAACCAGCCGTGAGTTTGATTCTCGCCTCGACCCTTTGCTGCATATCATCCCCTCTCTCACTCCTCTTTTAAACATAATCTTAAAAATAAATAGTAAAATAAAATAGAAAGAAAGCTAAAAGAACAAGGAAATAGACCTGGAAAATAAATTATAATAAATTATAATGATTTATACATGAAAGAGGGTGACATTCATTCATTGGCTTGATTGAAATTGGAAACATTGTTATCCAGAATGTGAAATGAGCACAGTGGCCTCATCCACAAGAAATAATGTCTTCTGTAATGTTTGTAATTTACTTTTTTTATCCTCATTACAGACCTTCTGCGCGGCATTTTCTAAAGAAGAATGACCCCAAAGAGGAAGCTCTGGCCAAACTCCGAAACAAAGCACCAGCGCCACAACAGAAGGTCAGGGCGGTCTAAAAAGTCTAACTCCAACCACAGGTCAAATGAAAATGTGTCTAAATTTCTCTAGAAGTTAAGTTTTTTTATTGTTAGTTTTATTATTCTGTCTAATATTAAGTATCTCTGTCCGGATTGTACTGCGTACTTCATCCTCATCCACTCATCCATCCCTCCACTTCCTCCTGCCTGCAGAAACAGTGGGTGCCCCCACCAGTCATGCCCAAGAGGGAGCCACCTCCCCCCAGGACCCCGTCCCCACAGCCCTCTCCTCCCTCCACCAGGGGGCCCCGCGTCATCTCCAGCAACATGAGGCAGAAACAGCGCTCCCTGGCTGACCTGTTTGGCTCGCAGCGCTCCCAGCACCCTCCGCCCGCTCCCCCTGACTCCCCGCCACCTCCTCTGGAAACCAGCACCCGTCCTTCAGGACATCCCCGACCCGCCGCCCATGGCTGCCCCATCTCTCAGTGGGTGTCCCTCTAATCATGTTTACGTATAATAACCCCTCAAAACAAAAAAGCGACATCACTTTTCTTGCACTGCTTCCAGACCTTTCACAAATATTTAAACCTTTGAACCCTGAGCATATTCTTCTTCCAAAATTATTTTTTTTTTTTAAAAAAGGAAATGAGCAACTTGGTAATAAATGTTCCACAGATTGCAAGAAATAAGTAAAACAAAAACAACTTTTTGGAAAATGTCTAGGGAAAAACAAAATGGCCAAGGAAAAACTGGTCATAATTCATAATAACATTTATAATTATGTATAAATCATTATAATTTATTATAATTTATTTTCCAGGTCTATTTCCTTGTTCTTTTAGCTTTCTTTCTATTTTATTTTACTATTTATTTTTAAGATTATGTTTAAAAGAGGAGTGAGAGAGGGGATGATATGCAGCAAAGGGTCGAGGCGAGAATCAAACTCACGGCTGGTTCGATTGCTCATTACTTCCTTCTTCTTCGAGTCAATTTTGCACAGGTTTGAAAGGATTAAAGGCCTCTTATTTGATTATTATCATTATTTTATTTATATTAAGATGAAAATGAGCTGCTAGTCAGCATTCAGACTAGAGTCAGTGAATGTGAGGAAGTTCATGTCGGTCAGTGACCTTCATCTGCTGTTTGTTAACTGCAGATGTGATGCCAGATGGGGACGGCATTCACTCGCAGCTCCACCGCTTCTCTGCTGGGGTTTACTTCTCTTACTCCAACATGCCGGGAAAACTGTTCCTGCGAAAAAGTAAGAAGTAAGATGTGTATACACACACACACACACACACACACACACACACACACACACATACATACATACACACACACACACACACACAAGACATTTACCAGGAGACCAGTTATTCATTAAAAGCTGTTCTCATCAATATTTGTCTGTTAGCAATGGATCAAACAACTGTGTAATGTGAATGGTGTCACTGTGTAGGTTCACATAGATATTTTCGTGTATCTCCACTGAAGTATAATTCCAGCTTCAGGAGCTGACTGCTGCAAATACAACAGTTAATTTTGCAGTCTAGTGTTTTCTCACTTGCACCTGAAGAGTAGCTACTTAAATCTATTTTTGAATCCTCTGACTGCATGTACTTTTTATATTTGTACATTGTGTATGCTCTTGCTTTTTATTTATTTACCTATTTGTTTTTTCATCTTTTTTTATCTGTATTATTTTTAATCATTGGTATACTGCATTTTTACTTGGATTTTTTAAAATTCATATATATATATTTATATGTTTGGTTAGTCAATTAAAAAAAAGCTTAAAGGGTTGGACATACTTCCATCAATAAATTGGTTCTCCCTCAGTGCCTGTATACTGGAACAAGGACAGTAGTCCAATTAATGGCCTGACTGAGCTATAACTGAAGATCCACTAAACTGCATAGAAATGTACAAAGGTACATTTTAAATGGGATTTTAAGTGAAAATATTGTGTTAAAAGCCCCAAATTTAAGACCTGCCTTTTTAGTTTGGCTTTTAATTGAATTTTACCTATTTATTTATTTATTTATTGACTCTTTATATATTTTAGTCTGTTTTACTAGATGCTATATTATTTAATTACTTTTAACATATTTATCTATTATTTGTTATGTTATCCTTTTATTTATTTATTTATTTTAACATGTACATTTGATCAACCATTAACATTATTTTATTTATTTATTAATGTCACTTAATTAATATTACATTTGTTCATTTTTATCTTTTATCCATTGTTTTTTTCCTGCCTCTGGTGTTTTCTCACTTGTGGTAGTTTTTCCTGAGTTAAAGCTTCGAATGAGTACTCTTATTTTTGCTTTTTAATTAATTACAAAGTCTTGCTTTTCCCCCATGTGCCTGTGTACTTGTGTGTATGTGTTGTGTGTGTGTGTGTGTGTGTGTGTGTGTGTGTGTGTGTGTGTGTGTGTGTGTGTGTGTGTGTGTGTGTGTGTGTGTGTGTGTGTGTGTGTGTGGTGGTGGTGGGGGGAACTTGCCTGTAGTGTTATATAAATAAAGTCTAGTTGATTGATTGGTTGATTGGTTGATTGGTTGATTGAAAAACCCCTTTCACTACCCTCAAGTATCACTTATTTGTGTGCAGGTGTTTTACCCCAAAGAGATGTTCAGCGGCCCTACATCCTCAACCTGCTGTGTGAGCAGGTGAGTGTATTCAGGTGTCATCATGTCTGACCTGATGTGCTGTAGTTTACTGAGCAACCGTCTGACTCACTGCTCATTCCTCCCTCGACTCCTCACTCCGTCACACTGTGTGCTGTGTTTCAGATTATGAGGGACACCTACTCTGACAGCTGCCTGAGGATCAGCAGGGAGGAGAGGAGGAAGATGAAGGACCTGCTGGGTGAGACCTCTGACACATCATCATAATGCTGGATGGTTACAATGTTGATTAACGTGTCACAGGCTGAAACGCATGACTGCAAGACATTTTTGCTCAATGGTGTAACTGTGTTACAATATATCTGGGTAGTTAAGTGATATGGGTTGTTGTAAAAGAACAAAAAAATGTCTCAATATAATTAACCCTGCTTTGTGGAAAATGTATTGTTAACGTATTATTATTATTTTTTTATTATTATTATTATTATTATTATTATTATTATTATTATTATTATTATTATTATTTTTATTTTATTTTTATATATATTTTGTCTTTTAGTATTTCATTTTTATTATCATTATTTAATTCTTTTTTTACCTTAAATAATTATTATTATTATTTAATTATTATCTATTATTTTTATTATTACCATCATCTTGTATAAAGTCCTATGTCAGGGAATTTTCCTTTTTGTGGGGTGGTCAGAAAAAATACTTCATAGTATACTACATAGTTTGCTGATCATATCTCATTTTTCCCCCATTAGCTAATTTCAATGTGGGAATGACTATAAGCACCATTCAGAATGACAACATGAAGAAGAGGATCGTCATTGCAGCTCGAGACAACTGGGAAAACTACTTCTCCCGTCTGTTCCCTGCAAAGGTCAGAATGACAAATAGAGTTAAATCAAAGCTGGAGATAATATAGAGTGTTAAAAAACAAACACCTGAGTTACCCTTAAGAGATACACAGTGAAAGAAAAACTGCAAAACTTCTTCACATAATGTGTTCCACAGGTTCCTACAGATGTTTATGAGAAGAATTCCTTATTGCATAATTTCTAAATCTGGCGGCTGTGTGTGTGTGTGTGTGTGTGTGTGTGTGTGTGTGTGTGTGTGTGTGTGTGTGTGTGTGTGTGTTGAAGCCGGACAGTGGGGATGCTCAGGTTCTGGGTGTGTCTCATCGTGGGATTCGCCTGCTGAAGGTGGTCAGAGCATCAGGCATCAACCCCAAACACCTCCGTCTGCTCAGAAGCTACAGGTGAACACGCAGCCTGCGCACACACGCATGCACACACACACACACACACACACACACACACACACACACACACACACACACACAGCACAAACGCACAAACTAAGCACAATGAAGTGGTGAAGGGGTGAACCAGGAAGCTGGCATCGCACTGGTTTGCTCATCAAAAACCATCTGGGATTTTTGATTTTCTGCTATTAACCCTTTAACACCTGAGAAAATTAGCTTGATTGGAAGAGAGTGGTGAGCAACAAAAACAGAAATGACCCAATGCCTAGCAAAGAAATTTGTAAAAAACAAAACAAAAAAAAAACTCAAGAAAATTACCTGAAAATTAGTTATTAGTTGAAATTACCTGACAAAGTGCTTACAAATATGATAATTCTGTAACATATTTGAAATATTTAAGCATGTTGTTTAGCCATAAATAAAGTCTTTCTCTAACAAACAAAAAACAATTACATTTTTTTAAATAAAAAAAAAAATCAAACAAGGCAAACAAGGCTTGGAAAATGCTCAATTATAATAATTCTGTAACATAATTTGTAATATGTGGGCCTAATTAAAATATCTGTATAGTTTTTATCTGAAAGTTTGAAAAAAAAAATTAAATTAGATAAGAAAAAGAAGACTTGGCAAAAAGTTTTTAAAACTATATAATTCTTTAACATGATTTTAAATATCTAATTATGAAAATTATAAATTAGTTTTTTTCCCTTGCTTTTTTTCTTTTTTTCACAAGACATTTTCCCCTAGCTTAAAAAAAAAAAATGATTTTCTCAATCTGGAAATATCTAGTAATATCTTAGTATTATCTAGTATTACTGTCCAGTATATCTAGCTTTTTTTTTTAAACATTTCTTACCAAGCTGCTCACTGCCTCTTTCCCATGTTTTTGAGAGAAATCAAACCAATTTTCTCAGGTTTAAGAGATTTCAATACATGTGAAAGGAATGCAGCACAAGAGAACTGATGTCAGTCCGGGTGTTAGAGGGTTAATTTTTACCTTCTGCTTTTCACTGCCTATGTGATGTAATCACTTTCAGCTCATGTTTTGTGCACAGCCAGTTAACTCAGCTCTGCGTGTCTGTAGTTTTGCAGAGTTGTTGTCAGTGGAGCTGCAGGGTGCGCACAGAGTGGAGCTGGAGCTCAAGAGCGAGACGTTGGTGCTGCACTCATCCAGAGCTCCTCAGATGACAGCCATGATCCGATTCTTCCTGCAGGAGCTCATCAGGGTGCGTCCTCTGTCACTGATCCTCATCATTCATCTCACAGTCTTTTGATACATTGTCCTATCTTTTGGCCATGTGACTCCATGCTTGTGTTAGAAGTCCAACTTTCAGCCCCAAATATCATTGTCCCTGCTCTGTAGGACTCGGGCCATGTCGTTGCTCTGAAGAGTTACATGACAGATGACAAAAGTCTGCTCAGCTTCAGAAGGGGTGACATCATCAAACTGCTGCCAATGGAAGGACAACAGACAGGTGAGGTCATTATTTGGATGCCAGATACGCCTAACCAAAACACTTAACCCTTCGAAATCTGAGCATATTGACATGATTTCTTTGAAAAACACGAGATGAATGTACTAAGACACTTCAGAATTTTTATTTTTTTAAATATAAATTTCATTTTCCTACACTTTTTATGAATTTCTTATTATTTTTTTGGTCATTTCTTCTTGCATTGTTCATTGCCTTCTTTCAATGTTTTTTAAAGAAATTTGTAGATTTAGAAACAACAATCAACAACAATCGAAAACAACACAAATGCTAGGGAAACTATGTGTACAATTATCATAATTACATATTTAAAATTCTGTCATTTTTTCTTGGTCATTACCTGCTATTTTTTGTTTTTGTTTTTTTTTTTCATTAATTTTCTTGTACTATTTACAAATATCTTACTAATTTTTTAGTCATTTCTTCTTTCATTGCTTATTGCCTTGGGATCAATGCATATCAAAATCTCCTTCCCACTAAGTCATATTTCGTGTGTTCCAGCAGGCTGGCGTTTTGGCTCCTTGGGAGGGCGCTCTGGTCTTTTCCCGGAAGACCTCACCCAGCCATCTGCAGCCCCGGACTACCACTGCTTACACCTTGACCGCAGAGATGACAGGAGGAAAAGCACAAGGGGCGCCGCACCTGTCAGTCCACCCAAGGGCCCGTCCCCAGGTCCCATCAGCAGGGAGCCCATGGTCCCAATAGCGGTCCAGAAATCAGGCCAGGGCTCAGTCCAGGGCTCAGGCCAGGGCTCAGTCCAGGGCTCAGTCCAGGGCTCACTCCCGGAACTGGAGATCCTCTCTGGCATGGCGGAGTTTGCCATGAAGTATTTCAGGTATGACAGAAGAATGAAACCTATTATTGTTGATTATATTGAGATGATTTTGGTTCATAACGCGTCATGGCTAATTCTGTGCTTCCATTCTTTGTTTATTGAAGAGTGGGGACCACAGGTCTACCGGCGAGTGGAAGGAATTTTTCAGAGGTGGTTCAACACACTGAAGTAAGACTGAACAATCTTTCTGACATCAAATTCAATGGTCTGTGCTTGCTCATATGACAGTTACTGTACACAGACACATCTGTAACCATGTACAAGCTTTATACATGAGCTGTCCTGTCTCAAACCTCAAATCACTGCTCACCTCACAGCTATGAGTATTTCTCGGTAAAATGATGTCCCTCAATCGCAGCAGTCAGACTTTAAACAAGCTACTAGTACCATATATGCCACTGCTGTTCTTAATAACATTGTTAACTGGAAAAATCTGTCAAAGGTTGATTACAAGATTTTGTTCAACCTGTCTTAAGCCTTTAAAACCGGGAGCAACATCACTTTTCTTTTGCAGCTTTCAGACACCATTCAAAAGTATTTAAACCTTTGCACCCTGAGCAAATTGCTGCAATTTCTTTCAAAAACATGAAAAAAGAGGGCAAAGAGCAACTTGGTTAAAAATGTTTCACAGATTGCAAGAAATTAGGAGATTTAGACCAGGCATGTCAAACTGGTCCACAGGGGGGCCGTGTGGCTGCAGGTTTTGTTTCCAACCAAGTAGCAGCACACCAGACTTGACTAATTGAATCAACTGATCTCCGTCTTCAGACAGTTGATTGGTCAAACTGTGTGCTCTTGGTTGGTTGGCACAAAAACCTGCAGCCACACCGGCCCCCCTGTGGACCAGTTTGACATGCCTGATTTAGACAATAATTTTTAAAAAGTGAGGGAAACCTATATTTATAATTATCATAATTACAGTTTTAAGTTATGTTACTAAATTAGCAAATCTTAAGCACTTTTTAAATGTATTTTTTAAAACTTTTTTTTCTGTTAGTTTGTTTTATTGTTTGTATTGTTACCCTGTTGGTTGGTTGGTTGGTTGGGGAGTTGTCTGTCTGTCTGTCTTGTTGGTTGGTTGGTTGGTTGGTTGGTGAGTTGTCTGTCTTGTTGGTTGGTTTGGTTGGTTGGTTGGTGAGTTGTCTGTCTGTCTGTCTGTCTTGTTGGTTGGTTGTTTGGTTGGTTGGTTGGTTGGTTGGTTGGTGAGTTGTCTGTCTGTCTGTCTTGTTGGTTGGTTGGTTGATGAGTTGGTTGGCTGTGGGTGTTTTTAAACAGTTTTTCAGGTAATTTTCTTGTACTTTTGTACTAATTTCTTCCTAATTTTCTTTTTGATCATTCCTTCTTTGGTTGCTTGAAATCAAGTTCAGGTTTCAAAGGGTTAATACAGCACCATCCACTATTTGCTATGTAAAAGTATAGTGGAGTATTTGCACCCTGAACCCTTCTCTCTATATTCTATAATGGGATGGTTGGGTCTGATTGTCAGCGGTATTTGAAACTATCAGTCATCTCTCTCCAGAACTGCGCTCTGAGCCTTAAACATCATTAGTTCAGATTAAACCATTAACCATTTTCCCAGATGACTTGAATGTCTTGTTCAGATATGTATATGTCATTTGTTCTCACATCTCTCTTCTAATAAAGATCTTGATGTCAGTCAGACTTCTTGAACAAATGCAATTCAGCAAACTACACTGTGTTTTGTTCATCCAGGTTCCAATCCAGGAGTCCCTCATCCTCTACAATGATCCTGAAATCAATGATTTATCAGTGCAGTGCTTCATGAGTGAGTGCATCCACACATTATTACACACTGAGAGCTCTGTTACCCTGTTCCTCCATCATCCTCCCATCATCATCCTCCCATTCATCTGTCCCTGCAGACCTGATGCAGTTCATGGGTGACATGCCAATGACAAAGAGTAACTCCCAGTCAGACTGCCTGGCCCACATCTTACTGGTCAGTGCTCTTTCAAACAGTCTGTCTAATGGACTGAATTTATACACTTTGATGGGATTTAAAGAAGAATTTCTCTGTTTTGTTCAGTTAGGGAAGGAAAAGGAGCTGCTGAGAGATGAAATCTACTGCCAGGTCATCAAGCAGACCACCAACAACCCAACCAAGTGAGTGTGTCATTTCTCCAGATTTTTGGTGCACATTTTTAATACGAATAATGAATTAAAAATAAAAATTAAAGATATTAAAGAAATTAAATTTTTTAAAAAAGTATATCGACCAAATATCAGTATATCACTCACAAGCAACTTGTTTAGGCTGATACACTGATAACTGGTAATTTATATTTTATGTTAAAACAAATTAAATAGATCTACCTGCACCCTCGGCTGGCGGCTGCTCAACCTGGTGACCGGATTCTTCCCTTGTTCTGGTACCCTGCAGCCCTACGTTACACGTCACCTCCACGACATCGCTCAGGACTACGAACACCCGTACCAAGGTACATAAACACAAGACAGTACACACAATGCCATAAAAAGAATGGTCCTTTCAGTGCACACACCCTTTATAACATATCACGTGTCCTCAGAGCTGGCGTGTGTGTGCCAGGATAACCTTCAGCAATCTCTCAATTTTGGCGGTCGCCGTAACATCCCCTCACATGCAGAGATGGAGGCCATTCTGGCAAGTTTATTTTCACACTCAAGCACATAAAAGCATGTCTATCATGGTTTATTTCATCTTTACATCCAATCATTATCAGAATTTACAGATGAACTGATTGTGATTGAGTCTCATCTTTGTGCAGGCTGGCAAAACTTCCCGACGTCTTCCTGTCCGGCTGCCAGGAGGAGTGGATTTCCCCATCAAGATACGCAGCTTCAGTGTAAGATTTATTTCTTGTTTCTTATCTATGAACAAAACAGAAAGGCCTTCTGTGTCTTATCAGTATCTCTCTCTGTGTGTGTGTGGTGTCTTCCTGTAGATGGCAATGGATGTGGTGACAGAGTTCTGTAAAGAGATGGGCATCTCAGATCTGACAGAAATCAGAGAGTTCTCCATCCTCGCCACCCGACTTCATGGTAACTTACACTGATACAGTTTCTAATCTGAGTGATACAGAGGACTGTTAGACCCTTGATCTCATTTATAAGTACGAGTCAGTCTATGGACTTTAAACAGCTTTCTTTAGCTATTTGTATATTAGAAGCTCTTATCCTCCTTCATTTTCTTTCCCTTATTTCTTTTCTTTTTTCTTTTATGTTTTTTGGGTTGTTATCAGATAATTTTCACATAACTTTTTGCAAATTTCTTGCTCTTTTTTTTAGGTTAGGCTAGTTATTTCTTGCCAAGTTGCTCATAGCCCTCCCATTTCTTTTTCTTTTTTTTTTGAAGATATCAAGCTTGCTCAGATATCAAAGGGGTTACATTTTCTACTTCTCCTCTTCTAGCTTTTAAGTCTGTAAAAGGGAAATTTTGGAACATATAACACTTAAAATGCTGTTTTTAAGTCAAATTCAAAGGCCCAGGTCACTCAGTTTACATATCTGCACCTTTTCTCACTCAGCTCTAGTAGTGTATAGGTTACAATGGTTTTTAGAGCAGTTTCTGGTTGAACAAAAGGATCTTGCTCTTTAAGAAAAAGGTCTGTCTCAAAAGGGATCATTTCGATAATGTTGTCAGACACTTAGAATAACAATATGAGCCTTTCAGTGGCAAAAAACGACTTTTATTGTCGTGGTACCCAGCTGCAGTACACTTGCTCAACACTTATACTATTTCAAAAATAGTTGTCTCCACTTAGACACAAAAACAAGGGAAAATAGGTCCCGGGTTAAAAATACAAAAGTTACCGTTTAATAAAGGGAGTCTCTGCTATGCCAAATTAGAGTTGAGTCAGACAAAAAAAAAACTATTAAAAGAGACAGACTAACAGATCAGTGTCATGCACTTCCTTCTTACTCCTCTGCCAGATGGGATGGTGCGTCCCCTCCATGCTGAGGAGTATCTGTTCGACTTCCTGCTGGATGACGCCTCCATCTTCTTCTCCCTGAGGAGAGTGATGTGGAGGAACCCTCTGTCCTTCATCAGTGACCTCTATGTGGAGTTCCACTACCAGCAGGTGACACATCAGGGCAGCAGGATGTTTGTAGTGACCAGTCCAGCTTCTGTCTCATTGTTGTCTATAATGTGTGTGTGTGTGTGTGTGTGTGTGTGTGTGTGTGTGCGTGTGTGCGTGCGCGTGTGCGTGTGTGTGTGTGTGTGTGTAGCTCCTGGGCGACTACCTGAGTGGTCGGCTGCTGCCCGCTCCAGCTCCGGGCGGCTTGTCGTCAGTGCAGCAGATAGCAGAGCTGTCAGCGTTGCAGCATCTGGCTCAGGGACTGCAGGGTCAGCCCTCACTGTGAGTCTCACACACTGACTGTCACAAAATGACATTACTGATCGAAGACTGGACAGCTCAACAGTAAAGAATTCAGCACAAACATATCAATGATATCCCTTTCCCACCAAAATAAGTGCATGCACAAAGGTGTTTCGAACACAGGTAAACCCCCTAAATATAGGCAATGGACTGTATTCCCACTGCAGTGAACACAGCGCTGCAGCAGAGGAGTCTGCCTCTCTGTCAGCTGGCGTGTCTATGTGTGGCTTGTTCGTTTGTGTGTCCATGCAATGTCAGGGACAGGCAGGCAGGAGAACAGGTAAACAGTAGACAGGAGCAGTAACTTTGAAAACTTTTCAGTGGTTTCTTCTCTTTCTATATGTCCATCTCTCTTTTTTAAACTCAGTGCAGACTAACTTGGATCGATGTTTGAGCACGTGGCCGCACATCATTGAATCTCAATGGTTAAGGAGCTGAAATTAGTGCGTCCACTCGGGTGTTATGGTCCCATTAATGCTGATTGGAGCCGGAGGCGATAAATTTAAAAACAACAACTTGTATCTACTGCAGAGTCATTTGACCGAAGTGTAAATGTCGAGCATACGCATTCTCATTGCATTAAAAAGTCAGATGTAAGCAGGTGTTTGTGCAGTGGGAATGAGCTTTACATGCTGAAATTTGATGAAACACAGCATTTCTGTGCAGCATCTCTGGCTTTAGTGTGGGTTGCAGTCATGAAACACCGTTTTCAGTTTTGTTCTCTATTTAGGCACAATTATACCAAACCTTCTAACCTCACTGTTACAACAAGACTGCAGCACTGCATTTTTTGTAGTTCCATTTCAGTTTATTCACTTACACTTGACACTTGGTTTTACATAACTGAATATGTTGCATGGAGTCCACTTGGAGAACAGAGAGGGCAAGTGGTCATGGAAGGAGCAGGAAATCGAAATGGATCTTTTTTTGTTCACTCAACCACCAGTTGTACAATTAGCATTATTCTGCTTTTACAAGTCATCAGAAATACCTGCAGACTCCTTTCTGTGAGCTGAAGGCGTCTTCTGCAGATAATACCAATACACTGACAGGCTCTTGGTAATTATCTGCATTACTTTCTAATTTACAAATTTCAGTTTGTGCTCTGTATCATAATTATTTTAACTATGATTGCTAGTGGTTTATGATATCTTGTGAAACAGCCATTTTTCCAACAGAACAATAATTTACATAAATATGAACTGCAATTATTTCTATGACATTTTTTAGAATAAATTATTAAGATATCAATGAGATTTTATTGACTGCTAATAGGTGAATGAATAGATGCACTTGGAAGACTGCCTATACAGACCTGCAAGATACATTAGAAAAAGTGAAGCTGAAAAGCATGTCAGACAGTTATTTCTACAAAAATGTATTTATTACTTTATATTCACCTTCTCCTTCCTCAGTGGTAAAAAAAACACTTTTGTATATGACTACACCCTAACCATGGATACATTTTCTTGCATTAAATGCATAACTGCAATGCATTGTGGGTTATATAAACCTATGCTTTACCACAGTATCCTGACAATTTTGTAAATATGAGCAACAGTCTTCTGGATACACATGCATTATTTTGGTTTCTGTGTTGTCATCACTTAACTCAACTGAAAGGCTAAACTCTTAACGTCCTCTAAGTGTGTGTATTTTGACCCTTGCTGATCGTATTTCTCCACAAGGCCGGAGATAAAGGAGTACCTGCCCTCTCAGGACGGGCTCAGCAGTAAAATCGAAGAGATCCACTCCTTCTGTCAGGGTCAGATCGCTGCCATGCACTCCCTCAGCCCTCAAGACGCCAAAATTCAATTCATTGGTGGGTAGGATTTCTCCTCTTCTCTCGTCTCCTTCTCTTATTGAATCGGTTTTATCTTTTTCCTTGGTGTCATGGTTTGGAAGTCTCTCTATAAAGAACAGGAGCTCTTTAAATGAGATTGTGAAATGGTCAGTAACCGGCATCCCTGTATACCAGACAGTTACAGCAGGTAGCCAATGCCATTTTAAATGATGAACTGCATCCTTCGCACAGTGAGTTTCATCTTCTCCCCTCTGGAAAGAGGTTTTAAATCCCACTGTGTAAAACTAAGCATAAAAACAGCTGCTATCACACTGGTGAACAAGCTGTAGGAAAATTGCACAAAATTGCACATTGCACAAGATTTATTTATTTGCAGTTTTTAGATTGTTTTTATTTAAGATTTGGTTTTTATAGTTTAGTGTTTTTATTGGTATTTGTTATGTACCATTTCAATTTGCACGAGGGCACTTTATCTTTTTTATGTTTTCTCTCCTCTCCTCTTCTCTCCTCCTCTTCATCCTCCTCCTCTGATGATGATAACTGTATTTGTGTGAATCCTCTCAGAGTTCCTGAGCAGCCTGCCTCTGTTTGGCTCCAACACTTTTGTGGCCAAGAAGGTGAGCCTGCGCAGCTGTCCCTCCCCGTGCATGGTCAGCATCAGCCAGGAGGGGGTACTCTTCCTTCACCCTAAAACACAGGTACCTTGAGCAGCCATAGCACTGCAACACTTTGCTAAGAAATACCACCTTAATGCTGCTGGCTGTGTCTGAATGTGTCTAAATTGTCAGGGAAGAATATTTTATTTTTTAAAGATTCCTTTCCTTTTTATTTGTATTGGAGTCATGCTGGTCAAAGCTTCAGTTTTGTGTGTCTGTGTGACCATGTAAGATCTGGTTCTTGTTCCAGTTCCCTTTTAGACAGTCAACATTGGTGTTGGATATTTTTTCCCATGTTTATGATATTCATATTTTATTTATTTTATTATTAGTATAATATTAGATAGTATGAAATTTACAATTTACAACTAGATACTTTCCCCATAATACAACATACATGCTGCTATGTTTCCTTGCACTGTTTTTTTTATTATTTTTTTTTACATCTCAGGTTAGTCCAGAATAAGTGTAGGATGCTATTTTTTCCAGGCTGGTCAATTTAGAATCCATTTAGAATTTTCAATGATGTTTTTCGTCTTTAGAAATATGTCCTACAGGCCTGTGTTGGGATGCAAATGACCCTACTACTACTGAAAACATTTAAGCAGCTATATTTTATGTCAGTGGTGCCCAACATGCAGTTGTTGCTAAAAATTCAGGGTCAGCCATGTAAAGCTCGATGTTTCTCTGTCCTGCAGGAGCGCGTGTTTCTGATTCCTCTGGCCGACGTGCAGTCCATGCGCACCATCCGTCCCAAGAAACAAAGCAAAGTGCCATCTGTGGACATCAATTATGGCAATCCAGGCCGACCCAAAAAAGTCACCATTCATCTCAAAGAGGTAGCAAAGATATTCACATTGTGCACGACTGACAGGAATAATCTGTTTTTTACAAAATGTGTCTTAGTTTTGCTTGTTTGGGCTGCCAGTCTCTTTAGACGATGAAAGAAATGTGGTCAAAATATATGAGAAATTCTTATAATAAGATCCAAATAGAGATTCTATGATGAGCAGAAGAAAAATGCATTCATGAATAAGTATGTCTGTCATTTTTTCAGAAATGACTGAATTGCTGTCTCATTACAGTCGTTGTAGGACATACATATATAAACTGAATGAAACTGAAGAATAGGGAACAAAATATGAGAATACCAAATGAAACTTGGAATGGAATGAAATGTGACGTCATTAAGGCATCAGTGCCATCTTATGTTTTTGAGAGAGTAGGAGCAGCATCCAGGCTCCCTGACCTGCCTTCATTCCATATTCTCACATTTAATTCCATATTCTTAAATTTCATTCCATATTCTCACATTTAATTCCATATTCTTAAATTTCATTCCATATTCTTAAATTTAATTCCATATTCTTCACGTTTAATTCCATATTCTCACATTTAATTCCATATTCTCACATTAATTCTATCTATCTGTCCATCTGTCTATATGTTGTGTATATGTGTTTATATATATATATATATATATATATATATATGGTGAAATTTGACTACATGGAATGAAAGTCTGAATACAACATGCAGCTGTGTCTGATTGAGTCTCTCTCTGTCTTCCAGGCTAAGGAGTTGTGCCACATCCTTGCTCTTATAATGGAAGAGTTGATCCGACCATCAGTCTCCAGCTCCATCTCAAACCGCCAGTAGACACACCACACACACACACACACACACACACACACACACGCACACACACACACACACACACACACACAGAGTATTGAGAATTTTGTGTTTACCCTTTTTATTAATTTATCTTTTTTTCTGTGGAACTTCCTGGACAGACTCTCACTGATGAAATGGACTGAAAAGAATCATAAATATGCATGCATGATGCTGATCCTCTCTCTGACATTATGTTCTCTGAGAAGGAGCGAGCTGACACATGTATTACTCCGATCAAAGAATACCAGTAAATACAGGAAGAATCTGAGTTATTAACCCAGTTTTATTGTTATTATTATTATTTTTAGGAATAAGTCAATGCCTTAAAATGATTCTTTTTGTGCATTATTATTCTGTGATATCATTCATAAAATGTAAAGTTTGCTAATCATTATTGGAAGTGCATGTATTGATGATGTCATGTAATATAACTGAATAATTTATATACATTTAAAGAAATACAGTATGTTGATTAATTACATTTCATGGTGATTTTTTTTCTTTTATATTTTCTTAAAAAGAAGTTTCCACAAAAATAAATACCAAGCCAATCTTCTTAGGGAGGGGTTTCACATATGCAAACCTATGAGAACTTCCCCTGAAGGTTCTCAGAGGTTTAAATAAATAAATACGGAAATAAATGAATAATCTTCACAGAATATTTAGGGTTTCCCTATCCTAAAGTTTCTTCATGGGTATGTTCCCCTAAAGGCTCTCAGAAATTATTTTTTTTAAACAAAAAACCTTCATAGAACCTCTGGGATACGTTCCCTAAAGGTTTCTCAGTAAGTTTAAAAAAAAGGCCCTTACAGAATCTCTGGGGTATGTTCCCCCACATGTTTTCAGAGGTTTTATTTAAAAAAAAAAAACCAACACTTTGTGAAACATTCTCTTAAGGTTCTCAGAAAACAGAAAAAGATCCCTCACAGCAACTTTGGGGTATGTTCTCTAAAGGTTCTCAGAGTTGAAAAAAAATCTTCACAGATCCTCTGGGGTACATTCCCTAAAGATTCTCAGACTTTTTTAAAATTTTAAAACCTTTACAGAACCTTAAGGGTAAATTTCCTGAAGGTTCTTTAAGGGTTAACAGAACCTCCTGGGTCATTCCCTCAAGGCTATCAGAAAGTTTGTCTTTTAAAAACCTTCACAGAACATCTGGGATTTGTTCCCTGATGGTTCGTAGAGATTTTCTTTTAAAGTCTTCAAAATTGTGATTAGGGACTGTAATTTCATTACATATTTCTCAATAACTGTAACCGATTACAATTACATTTATTTGGTAATTTAATTACTGTATCTAGTTACTCCACAACACTGGGACTCACTGAGAAGTGGCAAAAAGATCAAGCACAGAAATTTTCAAATTGATCATTTGGACGCTTATCATCATTCATCAGTCATTTTCTAATGTGTATCGTGATGAATTCATCATGTGGATTATAACACACAATGCTGCATTTGGTTTTAGGTCAAAGTCAGTATGGTGTGAGTTAATATTTCATTTTCAAAAACACAGAGTGAGCTTCCGTTTGATTCTATAGAATCAAATAATATATCTTACATTATTAAAAATGTACCCGTGTTATTTAGTGTGGGCCAGCTTCATCCTCTGTTGAATACCAGAAACAGGACTCATATTAAAAGCCACTATGAGGAGCAGTGTGGGACAGTTGGAATGCAGGTCCAGCCGAGGCTGACAGGTATTGATTTATACAGCGAGTGAAATTACACAGAGGAGGCAGCCGAGCAACCTGACCTCAGCTTCTACTGACGCAGTGTGGTGACTGCAGGGACGCCGCCTCAAGGTTATACAGTACACTGACTGCCTGGCTCTCTCTCTTTCTCTCTCTCTCTCTCTCTCTCTCTCTGTGTGTGTGTGTGTGTGTGTGTGTGTGTGTGTGTGTGTGAAGCCAATACAACAATCAAAATCAAGTGCAAGACTGCTGGATTAAACTGCAAACAATGGCTTTATTGAGAATGATGAGTCATTAACTGATGGTTTATAGCTTGTACCATTAAAGGGCTGTTTGCCCCCAAAACAAGGACAGACAATGTTCCTCAGACATATAGTGCTAATTATCAATCTACAGTCAGATCTTTGGTACCATTATTACCATGGTGTAATAACATGCTTATGTTATTCTAAATGTGCAAGAAATTTTTAAAAATACAAGCAAATGTCAAGAAAATGACATATACCTATAAGTAAAGAAGCAAGTTAAACAAGACTTGCAAAAAGTGCTTAGAAATTATAATAATTCTGTAACATAATTTTAAATATTTGAGGTCAATAGTTTTATATTTAATTTTTTACTGTTTTTTTTTTTTTTTTTTTTCAATTTTCCCTTTTTCTCTAGCTTTTTGTAAAATAATTTTCTACTAATTTTTTTTTGCAATTTGGGGAACATTTCTTAACTTCTTGCCTTTTCCCATATTTTTTTGTGATCAAATTCTTATTTAGTTTTTGTGCAGGATTTAATAATAAATCATATATACATAGCCACATCTCATCCATATATGCCCATATGTTTTACCAATATTGTGGGTACTGGTACCCCAGAAGGAAAGTTAACCCTTTGTCTAACCCTTCCCTCCCTGACCCAGCTGGCTTAGAATGACCTGGTATCTCGACATTGTACACTAAATAAATTTAAAAAAAGTTTAAAAAATAATACAGAAATAACTAAGATGAAAAGATGAATGATTATGAAAGAAAAACGTTTTTGAAAGAAAGCAAACAATTTACTCACAGTTCAAAGGTTTAAAATACTTACTATAGGCGCCTGAAAGCAACACAAGAAAAGTGATGCTGATCTGAGTTTCAAAGGGTTAAATAGGATTTTCTCCCATACATTTTACCTTGCTGTTAAAGAGTAAGAAAGCTGGTTGAAATCATAACTTCTGCTCTTTTCCTTTCCTGCCTGCAGATTTGGGCAGTATCACCACAAATAAGCAGCTTTGGAGGAAGTATTCAGACCTTTAACTGAAGGAGAAATAGCAATCTAATAATGTAAAAATGTAAAAGCATTGGAATCAAGATTTTAACTCAGTGAAAGTACAAATGTATCATCAAAAACAATCTTTTTTTTCATATTCTTTTCATATATCCACTCATAGTCTTTCCTTGCAGTGCTGCATTCAAGTCAAACGGGGCAATAGGAGGATCACACAAGTTAAACAGGAAACAAGCTACAGTTCAATTGCATTTACTCATCATCATCCTCTGGATATCATGTTATCGTGTGAATTTTCCCTCTATTGTAATAATCTTTTCCATTGACTTCTTTGTAATGTCTTAAATTGGCAGCTGCCGCCAGAGAAAATTTGATGTTTCCTATTTCAAAACAGAACTATAAACAGTTATAGAAAATTTAGCCTCGCCCACTGTGGTATCAGCCAATCAGACGATAGAGAAATCTGGCGCCGTCCAATCACGACACACTATCCATTCTTCCAGGCAAAATGCTCCCCCAACATGGCTGCTGCTGGACGGTGAAGGCTCAGAAGTGCGTTTGTGTTTAAGAGAAAGACACTGTTTTAAACGGTTAGCAACGAAGACACAGGAATAAAGAGGTGAGTTCGCAGACTAATATTGTGCATTGTCGGGCTGTGTCGTTATACAGTCAAAATGTCGACAGTGTAGTTAGGTCGAAGCGTCTGCTGTGTTAGCATATGCCTTTGACATCAAGAGAAGAGGACGTTAGCCGCGATGCCAGTAGTCTGTATGGACAGGAAGCTAACGTCAACTTTTCGACGCTAAATGTTTTTAGCATTGTTACTCATAACGTAGCAAACACGTTGTTGTCAATTCAGTGATACAAAGACATTACACGCGCCGTCTGCTCGTGGTGTAATATTTAGCTTCCATTGTAACTCGTGGGCAATAGAGTGAGCACTTGATGTCTTTGTAATGTTTTGTCGACTGAATGAACATTAGAAAGCTAAACTTGCATGCGACATTTTCTCATGTGTCACCTGCATTACGTCAGTTTATCATTTGTAGTTGACGTCAAATACACAATGGAAGTTTAAGGCAATTTCGACACTTAATTTCAGGCTCACTTAATAAACGTGGAAGTAGACTGCAGGGACGAAAACAAATCAATTTAAAGTCGTTCAGCTCGTCTGACGAGGATTAGCTCGCTAAATTTACTCAGCTAGTAGTAGACGTATTTGGACTGGATCTCACCCACGCATTAGTTAGATGACTGTTCTAAACTAGGGAAGTAGTAGTTACATTTGTCGCCGGAAGTGGATACACCTGTTTTGGCACCAGGCAGATATGCGAGTTTGGGTTTTCCAGGTAAAGTGAAAGTTAAGCCAAGGATAAGAAGCATCCCAGACAAAAACTTATGTCATTTCCTGTCAGTGTGCACTAAACTTGGCAAACCATGATTGGCCCTATTCATTTAAAACATTTTGAGATGTGACAGTAGGGAAAGCACAGGCTTAACTAATAAAGTAAATGATAGTCCAGTTCCATTTATGTGCTTGAGTTTGGGGTTCCTGGTATCACACTGTCATGACCTGCTCTGTCACTTGAGTCCTGATGGCTTTGCATAACCAGCGCCTCTGTTGTTGAGTTTAATCAAACAGTCTTACATTATAATCAGTACAACTGTGATACTTATGATTTGAATTAGGTGCCTGTTAGGGTAGGAAGTGGTCCCCCAACCATTTTCTAATTCATAATTAAAATGAAATGATTCGTATGGGGAGTTTTTTTTACTTTTAATATACATAAGGTGTCAGAGTGCATAAAACAGCATGAAAATAGAGCTTGTTTATCAAAATAAGTGTCAGTGGAGGATCCCCCGCACCTCCGACAGAGGTAAGCTTCGAATGTTCTACAGTCCTAAAAATGGCCTAAATTGCAAGAAATGTCCTAAAGTTTGAGAAAGGTCCTGGAATCTCAGAAATGTACTGAGAGAACTGTCCTAAAATCCTAGAATTTCCCTAAAATTCAAAATGTCCTGATATCCTAGAAATGTCTTAAAATCGTAGAAAAATCCTAATAAGGTTTAAAATCCTAGAATTGTCCGAGAATCTGAGATATGTCCTAACATCCTAGAAATGTCCTCAAATCCTTGAAATGTTGTAAAATCCTAGAAATGTCCAGATATCCCAGAAACATCCTCAAACTCAAGAAGTGACGTAAAATCCTAGAAACATCCTAGAATGCTTGAAACATCCTAGAATGCTTGAAACATCCTAAAATGCTAGACATTTCCCAAAGTCCCAAAATGTCCTAAAATGCAAGAAATGTTTAAAAATCCTAGAAATGTCCTAAACTTTTAGAAACATGCATGGGGCTGCTGCAACTGGGCCCTGGCCTCCTCTCATTTTGCAAAAATGGCCCCCAAGCAAAGCAGTTAAGTATATCTGCAGTACACCCTCTAACCTTTCAGTGTGTGCGGCTCTTTTCTCTTCTGTTTGGCTGAGCACTGTCAACTGTTTGCCAATGGAGACTGCTGACTCTGGAGTTCATTGAGGTTTTTGCGCCAGAGGAAGCTGCTTATGTGGTCAGAGTGAGTGGCGAGCCTGCTGTCAGTAGATTCAGGGCCTTGGTCTGCTTTTCAATAGAGCTGTTTTGCTAACATCTGGGTGCTTTCGCTGTAGCCCCAACACCATACAACATGACAGCATGGAGGATAACCACGCAGCTTGAACTGATGTGCAGGGTTTCCAAGGTCAGGGAGAACCTGGAAAAGTTGTGGAATTTCACAATCAACTTTTTCAGGCCTGGAAAAGCCTTGGAATTAGAAAAAGTCATTAAAATGTGTTGTAATAAATTAAATTCCATAAATATAACATAGGGATGAGTTTATCTTCTGTAGCTGACAACGTTATGTAGCTTTAATATGTGTGGATATGTGGCAACATTTTGGTTATGTTTTAGTGTATTTTTTCATCAAAAAAAGTTTCCTTATTTTCTCCCCCTATTCTGTCTTCATGTATTCCCATCAGGCATGTCAAACAATTTTTAAGCACATTTTGCTAAGGTTAGGGGCATTCAACTTTAAATAGCTGTATTTTGTATGTTGTGCGACTGATTTTTAAAGAAAACATGCCTTCCAAACTGGTGGGTTGGAAAAATGTGGAAAAAATTGTCTTTTGTGACTTTTTTAAAAAGTTTTTTTCTTTAACAATTTATTTTTAGAAAATGTTAAAATGTAGCGGTAATTTTCTTTATATTTCTCTCAAGATTTATTTTAAAAACCCCACAGTTTTGGAAGGCATATTTTCTTAAGAACATTCAGCAATTCAATTTTTTTTACATGTTCAGCAATTTTATAGAAAACTGAAGAAAATTTTTTTTTCGTCTTTCGAATGCATGTTTTCTTTGAAAATCACCAAAATAAAAACGCTTGATCATATCCAGAAACTGTGAAAACAGAAATTACAGAATTAATGCTGGATTTTCAAATTTCCGATGGTCCTTGAACACATCATTGGGGACGCTGAAATTCTGTTTGAATAGAGTTTGAAATTATATGGTTAAAAAATGCTGGGCAAATGGACAAAGGAAAAAAAATATTTGGGGTCCTTGAACAGTCGTGAAAAAGTTTTGTCTATGACAATGTGTGGGAACCCTGATTGTGGAAATAACGCCTTCCAACGTGAATTTAACAACCAATGTCTGAATTTAACCTCTGCAATGTAGGTGAATGTAGGTGTCATGCCAGTTAGATTTCTTTCTGATTCTTGTTCTTTGATTCATCCACAGACCTCTACATGACTGTTAGGAAGAGGGTCTCTGTGCTGCACCTGAGCAACAAATAATCCTCCATACTAAAACCCCAAATCCCACAGTTCCCTGCCTCTCTCTGCTGGTCCCTGCAGGTGTGGGCGTGCCTCCTGCCACACTGGCAGAGGAGGCAGGGCAGGAGGTGTTGCCAGGGGGAGGACCAAGGCTGCACCTGCCTGCTCTCTCCATCTTCCTCCGTCCAAATCATAACAACTTCATCTGCAGCTTCCTCAGGCAGCGGACTGAGAGCGATCCGGTTTGCAGCGACCACGCTGGGACATTGCAGAGCGGCGCTGACGGGGCTCTGCCAGGTGGCGTCGGCTGGTTGAGGAGCAGAGCATGTTGAGTGGTTGTGGTTGCCATGGAGCAGCAGGATAAGAAGCAGGTGAGTTTGGTGGCTTAATTCAGCATCTGCCAATGCTCGAGCTGTCCCTGAGGTGGGGAGTTGTTTACTGAACAGATAGGACCCTTGAGATTTAGGCTGCTCTGAGGGAAGTGCTTAGCTATGCTGCAGTGTCTCCTAGCAAAGGTTCACACTCAAGTTTTATGTGGCACTCCGCAGGGAAAAATTAGCTTAATTTCTGAAAGAGCGGATTTGTAAACAGATACATTTCTTAAAGGCCCCTATGCACCATGATTCAGGGCTGTGTTAAGATGAGTATCACCAGTAGAATCAACTCAGAGAGCTCTTAACTTAACCTAAAAGTTTTTACTAAGGAGCTATGACGTTAATTAGGAAAATTCTCAGATCAACTTTGAGCAAGGATGGGATAAAAAATTTTATCTTAGTGAGGAGGTGTGGTTGACCCTATTGCTAGGCATGTTGCATTCTGGTGTGATTGGTTGTCACAGACATGCCCTTTTGTGAGTCTGCACGGTGTGGACACCCAGTGGATATGACATGAGCTGTGTCACAATATGTGACTGTGAAAGCGCTGTTTGTGTGATCACATTGCTGCCCAGTTTCATTTTTCCAGCTGGAGATATTTTAGTGTTGTGTTCACTTTTTTTACATCATTATTGCATTGAATGGAAGATGTGAGCGAATCTCTAACACTCCGCTGCATGTTATTTACATCTCCTTCACTGCTGGGGAGGGAGAAGCAGAAACTGCCAACCAATTTACCTTGAAGCCCCCCTTTTCTCTCACTTTCCGTCCCTCTCTTGCCAGCTCTGTCTCTCCAACGGTTCTCCACATGTTCCGTCACTTTCCGACGGAACATGTCCATTAAAACTCTGCAAAAATGCAGTTTAACCATCAGAGAGTTCACAACAGTTTCATTAAAAAAAGAGCGATAAATAAGCGTTAATTTAGTGAGAACCCAACCTGATTCAAGCCAGTGGGAGCAGTGAGAAAATACAGCCCGGAATCAAAGCTCTGAAACATTCTCCCTCCACCATCTAATCTGTAGCATTTCATTAACTCACTCTCATCCGGCGTTTGGAGAATATTTCCAGACCTCTTTGTCTTTCTGCTGTTTTCTCCTCTGCTTAGGAAACTCTTAAGCCTCTTTAAAGTCCTCCTCCCTACCCCGAAGAGTTTTTCGCCTTAGGAGCTCTTTTAAGTGCTAAGGCAGTTTGTAAATAACTTTTATCTCTACCAGGACTTTATCCTAACTTGAAGGGAAAATTCTTATGGCCCCAGAATTCTGTTGCTGTCGTCTACAGCTGATGAGATAACGAGGTATTTTAGGGGGTTCCCAGTAGCTCAGTTGGTAAAGCGGGTGCCGCACATACAGAGGCTGCATCTACATTGCAGCGTTCTCAGGTTAGATATAGATATAATTAGAATAGTCACCATTATGACCCTTAATCACATTATTCCATAGTGAGTTAAATAGTGAAAATAAACTATTCAACAATTTTTAGGGGGCTCGTAGGCTTTCAAAAGGACCCCTGGTTGAGAACCACTGATCTAAATCACTTTATCTGGAGGTAGAAACTTACAGTTTAGGTAATCATCTCCCACTGCACAGGAAAACTGTGTGTGCATGCTAGGGTTGGGCAATGTTGAATGTTAAAATTTTCCAATCAGCAATATGTTTGGATAGTTTTGTAATAATTTTGCTGTTCACTATTTTACCATTTTCACCTTTGAAATAAGTTTGGCTTAGCTGGAGATTTGTCTGCAGTATGTCTTAATATCTTTGTTAAGCACAGTGTTATTATAACCGATAGAAACAAAGTCAAATGTACAAAAATAAGATCCAACCATTACTGTCTTAAAATAATGCATACAGAAAAATGTAAAAATTCAACTCTAGAAATTGATTTTTTTGGTCCACTCTTTGAAATACAACATTACTTCACATTCTGCCATGTTCCTCTTTCACATGACGCCCTTGATCATTTTCGATCATTGCCGTCGAACCCACTTGAAGGGTCAAATGGTCAAACCTGTTCAGTTAAACATAGATGTGTGGGCATTTCACAACTCAACAGCATGAACAAAATCCTGGCCGCCGCTGACCTATTGCTCAAGAGGCTCAAAGAAAAGCTTTCTATCTCACTGTTCCCACCTATGTGTGCTGTGTTCTGTTATATAATCATTACCTCACAACAGTACAGTCAGAAGCATGAAGCTGCACTCCCTCTGAAGGAGGCATGAATGTCCCTGAAGTCTTAGAGCTATAGTAGTTCTTTATGCACATTGTGAATAACATGACATAGTGTTGGTTGATACAGTGAACATCCCAGTCGTATTAATTAATATTTTTTTTAATGGTACGATGGATACTTAATAAATAGTGAATTGGTAATAGAGATGTGAAGTATATGCTGTTGGCATATACTGAGGCAAGTTCAGCAAAGGCATCTGCTCATGGTCTCTTCCTTTAAATCACTGCCTTTCTTGTTGAACTGAAATTTGAATTCTGTCCCTGTTATGTGTGAGGTAATAGAAACTACCATAAAACTTCAATTAATAGCCCGGGCTATTGTGTTATTAAATCAATGAATTCAACAGGCTTATATTTGAGACAGGCATTTATATGAGACGGGCTTTTAATTCATTTCACACAAAACTTGCTCAGCAAAGATGGGAAATACAGTCAAATTATTTATTTAACCATTTGAGACCTGGGTAAATTGGCTTAATTTTTCCTCAAAATGACCAAGAGGTAAGGAAGAAATCTGTGAAAAGTACAAGAAAATTACCTGAAAATTTGCCCCCCAAAAAGTAAAAAAAATAAATAAATAAAATAAATCAAATTCAAAGCAAGAAATGGCCTGAAAAAGCTTGAAAATTATAATTAATAATTCTACTCATCTGTTGTTTTTTTTGTGTGTGTGGGGGGGTCTTTCTTGTGTGCTGTGCTGATAATATTGTCTTCTTTGATGCTCAAGGTTTCAGTAAAATTAACTGAATGATTGAATTGCAGAGAAGCTAACGATGTGTGTAGCATGTCCTTATTGACTAACGTTTAAACATATATACATATTTATATGCGTGATCTAAGTAGCTAACTAACTTACTAACATTATCTCCAGCAGGTAGCCAACAACCCGGTTTTATGCATCTAAAGAACTTCTATAGAAATGAACTGCATGGTAACCAGACCGGGCCTCTAACTGAAACAGACCTTTACTGCCATACCGCTGTTACACTTTAACTGTCTGCTAATGCTTACATCCAACTGTTTACTGGAAGCTTCAAGTCTGCAGCAAAAACATCGACACTTCAATCCCAAGACAAGCCAGGTCCTTCAGAATAAAAGCACCATGGGTTGCGCTTTGATTTATTTAATTAGAACAATACTGTATTTAACTTAACTATTTTCCTACTTTATTTATTTTTATACTTTATTTAACATTGTAACAGCATTTTATTATACTTTATTATAACATTAGTTTATTTAGCTTTATTTTATGGCAGTAGCTATTTTTATTTCACTCAGTATATCACTTAGTAGACAGTTTGTGCCCCCTGGAAAAGCAAACAAACAAAAAAAACAAATGTAGGTGGAAATGTCAGTGCGTGAAAAATATTTTTTTATAATGACATTTTGACGGAACAAATACTGGTGTTTGTTTATGCATATACACACAGAGTGGTTAGCTTATTAAAAATGTAAGATAACACAAATACAAAAAAAAAGAAATCATAAGCAGTCCTGCAACACATCCTCCCATTCATGAAGGTTAGAATGTCCAGCTTTTGTTGAAAATATTTCAGAGAGTTATTGATTCATCATTGATCATTTTAAAGGCTGCAGCATTGCCCAGTCTCCCTGAACTTGTACATCTTAAATTTAGTATTTTTCTCAACCTTTCTCAAGACTTCTCCATGTTGGCTGGATTCCAAAAGCAACTGTGGTTGTGATTTTTTTGTTGTTGAATGTCTCCACTGATTCTCTCTGTGTGCATCCCTCCATCATTGCAAAATATGCTAAGCCGGCAAAAGCGGAAAATAGCGTAAGCAGGGTTACACAGGCCAGGTTGGTATTGTTCCTCGCATCAAAAGAGCCCCCCCTCTCCCCACTATGTCTGGCCTCTCTCAGCCCCCCCTCCTGTCGCTCTGTAGTCGGGGTTTTGTTGCTTAGTTCCCCAGCCAGCTGTTGAACTGAATTGAACCGAATGAGGCTCGCTCCATGCCAGAAAGGCACCCAGACTTGGCGTTTTTGAATTAAAGTCCAAGCTGGCAGCGTGCTCTGATGCTGGGCTCTGTTGTCTGCAGCCCAGTGACGAGGGAAATTTGGGTGAGGTTTTTTTGCAGCATCTCCAGTCCTCTCCTCACTGTAGACATGAGCAGGCTCCGGTTAGGACTTCACCCACATTTCGACTACTAGTTTGTGAAATGATTCTCATCACGTAGCACGGCTGTCGTTGGATATTGCCCTTGTAGCTCAGCAGTGGTGATAGAGATTTTAGTGAGGCAGAGCAGAGCAGAGCAGAGCAGAGCAGAGCAGGGCCGTCATGGTGTTGAAGATGGGAGATGGGATCTTCCTCAGGAAGAAGAGCAGTGTAAGTTGTCTTGATTGTTTCTGTCTGTGTGTGTGTGACGGAACATATTCTTCTCAGTGAAGACTGAACAAATGTAACAAGAATGTCAGTTGCCTGTTTGGATGAATGGCAGTGTCAGTACAAGTGTTTGCATGTTGTGAATGTTAAATGATTTGTTGGTGAGCATCATGGTTAATCTAGATCCTTCCCATGTTGTAGGCATGCTCTGCTTTAATCAGGCTGTTTAGGCTCCTTGTGTCTCTGTGTGCTTACGTCTGTCTGGAGGATTTTTGTTAAGGCTTTGTTACTCTGGGGAAATGGGGAGATATTTATAGCTTGCCTGTGTGGGATGTTGAGCTCGAAAGCTGAACCCTGTGTGTGTGTATGTGTGTGTGTATGAGAAAGAGAGAGTTTTCATATTTGTGTAAGTCTTTCTGTTTGCCCTCACAGTGACATGGAGAGTGGGAAAGGTTGCTTTCCCACTAACCTTACATATGACAGTTTCCTTTTCTCTGTCACAAACACATTCTTTTCTTTCTTTTTTTTATGCAGTATAAAGAAGATATGTCACAATGCGAGTAAATTGCTTGCACTGTAGAGCCTTGATATCGGCTTCTAAATTTCTGGTAATTGTGCCTAAAATTGATATGGGCAAACTTAGGAGGACAGTAAATAACAGAAATGCCCTTTTTTTAAAAAAAATGATGGATACAGGAAGTAATGACACTGGTGTTGCATTCATGTGATGTCAGAAGGTTTCCGGATTGGGGAGTTCTTGTTTTGTTTTGTTCATGTGCTTTGAGGTTTTTGTTGACTTTTGTGTTAGTGTGTTCAGTGTTAGCATAGTCACCTGGCATGCTTTTTAATTAAAAGTTTGCGTACTTCCTACAGCTAATAGTTGCAGATACTAAAAGGTGCAACTACTTAAAAGTAAATGATAGCTACTAGGAACAAAATAACCAAATATATAATTTATATATGTATGTTGTATTGTCAATTTTTGACACTATTTCCATGCTTTCTGCCATTTCTGTTGCCCTGAAATGTCACACAAACGTCACAACTTGGCATCTCGAGTATCATCAAAATTTCCAATTTTTCCAGCTTAGTAATGCAATGACAGTATGTATGATCAGCATTCACACCTGGGTTTTTTTTTTTAATTGCATTTGGCAGTCAGCATTGATGGAAGCACAACATTCAGGTAAACACACTAATTTAAGCCCCTTAACTGGTGAAGTTAAATGATGTGCCGACAGTAATTACCCTCCATCTCCTCCTATACAGCGCTACCACATCATTCCAAGTGAGTCTGCACCGAGTTTGAAAGAGAGAATCAATATATAATTGACAAATAAAGAGAAGAAGCCGCTGAAAACTTTACAGCGGCTTTCAGAGACCTCTGTTCCTGCTGCTGTTTTAGTGTTTTCCTGTTTTCCGGTCTGTCCGTGACATTGCAGGGACACACCAACAACAACTTGTGTCAGTGGCTCCAGACATAGAACAGTGCTGTTAAATTTTATAGAAATTTTTATCATAAATTATTCAAAGAAATAATCGGATATAACTTTTTTTTTTTTTTTCAAAACATGATCATGGTATTTAGAAAAGTACATTGGTTTATCTTGTCAGCCAAATAGTTGATGCCTCTTGTTTGTGGGGAATCTGAAATAGTTGTTGTGTGTGTTGCTGCAGGAGGAGGATGCCGTGACTCTGGGCCTGTCGACCGGCCAGGCTCTGGTGAAGCTGCGGGACCAGCTCAGCAGCCTGCTGGAGCAGCACCAAAGGGCTGCACGCAGGCGAGCCTCTGCACAGGTACAAACACACAATTCTACATACATATTCATATCAGTGTTCTTTGATTCATCGCAGTCACTCCCAAAACTTAGTTGCCATCAGTATACAACTTTAAATTATAAAAAAATGGACAGAAAACAACAAAACATACAGCTGAAAGTAAATACATTTTTATTATTTGTGGCATTGGTAATATTCAAATATTGTTGTTACAGAACCAGAAACAGACAGCGCTGCACGCAACAACGCTGCACGTGCTAACGCTGCACATGTGACAAAGTGTCATGCGACAAAGCAACACAACGACAATGCTGCAAGTGACATTGCTGCATGTGATCATGCTACATGTGGCAGCGCTGCACATAACAACGCAGCATCTGACAACGTTGCACCTGTTAACACTGCACATCACGACACTACACATAAAAACACTGCACATGATAACGCTGCAGGTGACAGCACGGTGCGTGCATTGCTGCATTTACTCACGTGAATACAGGCCCCTTTTTTGGAGACAATGTTGAAGAAGATTTTGTCGAGGCTAAAAATTTGGACTAACCTGTCACCATAGACATCGTACAATGTGACATTTTTTATTATTTAACTGATGTATAACTGCATAGTATCCTAATTACTCAAAATATAAGAAAAAAAAGCCAACCATGCTTGTCAATGCTTGTCCTGTTGATTTGTTGCAGATGACAGAATGAGATTTTTTCATCATTACATCTTTGTTCGGAAGTTTGGTCCTCATGAGTATGAAAACACAAGACACACAGAAAGCTATGTGTTCCATGTGACGTTTATCCCCTCCACTAATAGCAACGCATCCTCGATCATTTTCTAAATATAACAGTCACATGTTAAACTGCTTACATAACGCGCTGCTTATTGTTTTGCTCTTGATGTGCTGTTTTGTCATGTTTTCATAGGAACAGTGGGTGAATAGCTTCCTTTACCATAGCAACCGTCACTCCTGTCTCCATTGGCCGGGAGCGGCCCTCACTCTGCTGGTGGTGCTGGGACTCTTCTGTTGCCATGGCAGCCAGCCAAAGGGCAGGTAGGTGTCCTCTTTTGGCTGAACCGTCCTGTTCTGGAACATCTCTATAACCGTACGCAAAATATCAATAAAGAATCTTTGTGCAGTCATTCATAATGTATGTAGGATTGTCAGTGTTTTATTCTCATTTCGTTTTTTTTTGCCCCCACTGTCACGTCTGAAGCTACATTATACAACAGTAACACCACCATTGTGTCTGAGACTACATTATGCAACAGTTTTATCACCATTGTTGAAAAAGTCAATTATTTTCAGGCTCAGACAAAATCTTGAAATTTGTGAAATGCCACTTATTATATCTCTCTCAGTCTGGGCAATACTGCTCTCTGCTTTACCACTTAACTTTATTTTTCCCATGTTAAATAATCGGCATGTTCAGGAAGAACAGAAGTGAGAAATTGTTATAAATCAACAGCTACGCAAACACCAGCTGTTCTTCTTGCTGTGTGCCAAAGCAATCTTACACTTGCCTGGACTGCTCTCTTTCCTGTCTAATACAGTTTAACTCTTAGGGCCCGCTTCAATATTACACACATATCACTAATATCACTCTGTACACAGAATGCACGTTTTAAAATCAAGCTGTAAAAAATATTATTAATTAATATTATTTTATACTAAATAGAGTAATTTTTTTAACTTGCACAGTCCTAATCATAAATATCCAATATTCATTTATTTTAGGAATTTTAACCCTTTAAATGGCAGGTTTTTGTCACAATTCCACTATGTTTTAGATTTAAAAAAAACCAACACAAAAAATGAATTATTTTCAATATACAACATTATAAGGTTTTTTTTTTTTTTTTAAATTTTCACAGTCCAGGATATGCCAATGATTAGTAGCAACACTGATTTTTATACATTATTATTTTTTTTGCAGTGTCAAATGCTCAAACTCGCACACTCACACAAAATGCACTTTTCAAAATCAGGCTATAAAAGATATTATACATTAATATTATTTTCTTCTTTATTTGAGTTTTTTTTAAACATCAGTCCTTATCATGAATATCAAATGTTCACAACACTTGAAATGCCAGCCTGGGATATGCCAGTCAGCAACGTTAATTGTGACAGTGCACCTAGTAAAAAAATTGCATGTATTTTCTCCATATGGCAAAAATGGACAAATTCTAAGGCAAAAGGCCAGAATGAAACCCAGAAATAATACAATGCATGTTTTTTTGCTTTGATGGCTGTGGGATCAAAAATGGCAGTTTGAATGGGTTTCAGTGGAACATTTTTTGCACTTCACAGTCTGAATGTAACAGTTTAGTTTTCTCAGTGTATTTTAGACTTAATGTAGGAGCTGAGCTGGAAATTCACCGATTAAGCAAAAATACACAGTCTTGCTAAAAACCTATGCCATATAACACAGGCAAGATGATCAAAAAATGAAGAATGAAAATAAGAAAAATGCACCAGACAGTTCCTGAGGGCTAAATATGTACTGACCAGCACTGACTGACCAATTAAAACACTAACTTGGTTTGGATTATGATATATTTACATTTAGTGTTGAAGTGGTGATAGTTTAGAAGGAAGCGCTTAAAATTCCTGTTGGAATATTTAGTTTAACTTTACCTTAACATTGTTTTTTTGTCAAATTTAGCCATTAACCCTTTGAGAACTTAGCAAAATGGTTTGATTTCTTTCCAAAACATGGGACGAATAAGCAACTTAACAAGACATCGCCCCCAAAACAGCAAGAAGTTAGTAAATAGTTACAAAAATACCCTTGAAAACAAGCAACAAAAAAAGGAAGAAAAACAAGAGCACAAGAACAAACACATTTCTCATGAAATTATTCCCTTTTTCCTCAATTCTTTGATCATTTTAATAATACCCCCCCCCCCCTTTTAAAAACATATTATCAGGTAATTTTCTACATCACATCACTTTATATTTATTTCTTGTAGTTTGTGGGACATTTCTTGCAAAGCTGACTTTCTTCTCCATTTTTTTGAAAGAAATCAAATCAATATGCTCAGGTTTCAAAGAGTTAAATAGCTTGTGAGAGCTGTTGGAATGTTTTAAAGGGTTTAAGATCATTTAGAGATGTTTTCCTTTCATGCTGGACCTGTTGAAGATAGAGTTTTTTTAATTTACATTTCATCAGTCACACATAATTGTGCTGTTCTCTTTTGCTCCTCCACAGTTCTGGAATTGAGCTGGTGAACGCTGCAGCCCTCCTTCTTCTCTTCCTGCTGAGCCTGCTGCTGGTCAGACGTCAGGAGCAGCTGAAGAGGAGTGAGATGGTCCGCCGTCTCAGGGGCATTATCACACAGCTCAGCGGTGAGTCACACTCGTTGACTCATCACTGGAATTATAGTGGAATTATGGCATTCTTATTTCCTATAGAAGACAATGCCTGCTCATCTGTTATTCATCTCAGCTTAACTTAAAGGGGAACACAACCTAAATAAAAAATTCAAATGTGTTATTTCTATGGCCAGGGAAACGTAAATCAATATTCCAATATTCCATATTTCCATGAGCTACTTTCTCTCAAAGCCAGAAACCTGCCATCTGGTGCTTGTGGCATCATTTTGAGCCAGCGTCTGCAAAGTGATGACTGAGAAGTGGAGCTGCGGTATCCAGCTCCCACCCGTACTTGCGTGATGTGCCATTGATGATGTCAGACCCCCTTTTTATAGCATCATGTAACTACTTAAAACCAAACCAAGAAACATCCGGGTGATAAGAACAACCTCAAATGACAGAAAGCAACTTTCTTTGGGGCAAATGTTTTTGGCATATACATTGTTTTAGTTTGGGCATGTACCATCAATCACATGGAGGGGGCGGGCTTTTATGTCCTATACTGTAGCCAGCTATCATTTTTGTACATGTACGTTTATATGATTGTAGTACATTTCTTGGACTTGAGACATTCCATGAAGGAAAGGAATACCCTAGGAATTTAGGGCATTTCTCTGATTTTAGAACACTTTTTGGATTTTAGGACATTTCTCATTTTTTTTCTCTTATTTTATGAGATTCTAGAATATTAGGACATTTCGTGGATGTTAGGATGTTTGATGGACTTGAGGATGTTTCTAGGATTTTTAGAAGTTTATAGAATTTTAGGACATTTCTAGGATTTTTACAGTGTTTCTAGGATCTTAGGATAGTTCTAGGATTTTAGGACATTTCTAGGATTTTAGGACATTTCTAGGATTTTAGGACAATTTCAGGTTTTTAGGACATTTCTAGGATTTTAGGACATTTCTAGGATTTTAGAACAGTTCGAGGTTTTCAGGTCAGTTCTAGGATTTTAGGACAGTTCCAGGATTTTAGGACAGTTCAAGGTTTTCAGGACAGTTCTAGGTTTTCATGATATCTGTAGGATTTTAGGACACTAGGGGCTTGGTGAGGACCTCTGTCAGGGGTTTGTGGAGGATCCTCCACTGGCACTTTACTTGATAAACAAGCCCTATTTCTATGTTGTTTTATGTACTCTGGCACCTTATGTATACTTAAATTTGAAACAATTCCCGGTGTTAATCACTTTATTTTTATAGTCCACCCGACACCCTGTCAGGGGTCAGATTTAAGCTGCGGGCCTTAAGTTTAGGATCACTGCTCTAGATCAAGATAGATAAAGTCATTGCACCAAACTACAGTCCTATATAAATACAAGTTTATACCTATATGGAAGGGAATTTTAATGCCCAGCCATAGTCCTCATCTATATGTGTCCTGCAGGGGACATTAAAATAGAGCTCATTTGATAAAATGATTGACTGCATATTTCAGTATGCACTCTAGGGATGTCTGGGATTGATTTGTGATGATATTATCAGAGCTGATCAAGGCATTTTGTAATTGATTGGCATCAGTGAAAGCCGGTGGCAGCTGTAACACTGCTCTGGATACAGCAGCTGTCAAACATGCTCCCCTTCTCTCTGCTTAAACTCTTGAACTTTGATGAAGCAGCACAGACATACAGGTACCAGCCACCAGCTCTGTCACTCACTTCAGTTCCAGTCTTTATTGTTCAATGTTTGGACAGTGTGACAAGAGCGTCACGTGTTATATCTGAAACACAGATCAGATTTTGACAGACTGTATCCCACAATATTGTACATTTCCAATATGAAACTGACAAGGTCAAGGAGGGCTCCACAGTTTTCCATGAAACATATTTCTCACTGACATTTATCAGTAATAATTGCATGACATTTGCTGTGACCTTATTCATGCTCGTCATTCTTTTTTTGATTTTTGTCTTCTAAATAAAAAAAAACACAGTCACAAATGGTCAGTGCAAAAACACTAGATTATGAATAACTAAAAAATTAATGAATAGACAATAAAATAAATTTGCATGTAATGACTCATAAAACTGTAACTAAGCACAGCAATACAATTAAAGGGGGAAAAAGAGAGGATAGAGTAAACCGTAACGACATGGTCTATCATAACACTAGCGTGGTGAATATAGGGAGATCGTTCAGGCCATTATTCAATCATGAGGGATGGGAGATTCTCCATGTAGTTGATGAAAGGTTGCCATCTCTTCTTCTTCTCTCTAACTGTGTCCTCTCTTTCTTTTCTTGTAACTCCAGACTATCTGTCAGGGTGTGTGGGTGAAGTGCGCTGGTCCTCATCTCTGTACCCTGACTTGTACACACCCTCGTCCCCGTCATGGTCCCTTCACTGGACCTACCGTGACTCCCAGTTGGTTAACCTGCCTGTCAGTCTGCTGGTGGAAGGAGACATCATCGCTCTGAGACCTGGCCAGGAGGCGTTTGCATCCCTCAGAGGCATCAAGGTCAGTCTGTGTATGGTATGGGGTAGGGATGTGACAATGCATCACAAGGCAGTTAAAAATCCATAAAAAATGTGCAAGATTCAAATCAGTGAGATGAAAAAAGAACAGTGAAAGTCTTTTTGAACAGCAGAGGGCGGAATCTAGGTTTGAATTAATTTGCTGGACATGCCACATCACTACGTGTTTAACGTCCTACGTCATGTCCGAGACTAGAGACATCTAATGTAAATAAGATGAAGCAGAGGCTCCGTGACAGGCGATATTGAAATAGAAGATGCACCCTCCAGTTTCAAATCGAAGTGGTGGCATTTGAGCTTCCTTAAGTCAGAAAGTAATAAAGGCGAGAAGATAACGGAAAATACTAAACAGTCTGCAAATATTGCAAGAGGGTGCTGAACTACACAAACTAACATGATGTATTATGTGAGCCAGCATCATAGTGAGGAGCTCAGGTAACCCCCGGCTACACACGTTACTCCTTAAATACAACCACACGGCCAAACCACACTGACAAGCGCATTTACAACCCCGCTCGCCCAAACGAGAAGAAGAGCCAAAGAGAGAGTCCAGCTTATCATCCACGAGTGTCATCATTGAGTCATCATTTTTCTGTAATCTCATTTTGTAATTTAAAAAAAATCATGAGAAAATTGTATCGTGAACCCAGTATCGTAAATTGTATTTAATCGTGAGTTAAGTGAATCGTTACATCCCTAGTGACAACGGCTATCCTTGAACCTCTCTCACTGTGAGACGAAGGACAACCGTTTGAGAGCCATGACCAAAGATTTCACCATGTTTTATTCACAATGATCATCTTTTGTCTGGGATAGCCCAAAATGGCACCGTGTATACTGGGCTGTAGTGAAGACTGCATGTTTCTCACTGGAAAGTATTTACTAAATTTGTCTTTTGGGAGATAAAAAAAATTCAAAGTTATCACCTTTTTCCCCTGGATATTCTGTTGGAATTGAAATCAAGCTACCAAATACAGAACTGGTATTGGTACAGAAAGCCAATATTTGTAATCGCTCCAATATAAGCTCACTAACATACATATACACACACACACACACACACACACACACACACACACACACACACACACACACACACACCCCTGTGTTCTAATAGCTGCCACTGGCGGGCAGAAAACATGTTATTCTTGGTGCTGTTTGTGCATAAATGCAGTAACAGTGACTGCTGAGGTAAAGAGTCACTCATTAGTTGTTGTGTCAGAGAAAATTTTCACTGAGCCAGTCAGTTCTGTATTATTTCACACAAGATGGTCCATGTCATCAGTATCACAGATCTCTCTTCAAGTGCAGTTTGCTGAGCAGTTGTCTTTATCACTTCAGTCATGTAATGTTCACATGAAGCCTGCAGCAGGATGTGGTGTTCACTCTGTAGCTGCACTGATGTTAAAAAAGAGACAAACCTCATTGTGTGGGATGAAGCTGAACACACTGATATGGATAACACTGGACTTTTTTCATGACACTTAGCAGTAAAGGGTTTTTGTTCAGCAGATTGCTAGAGACAGATGTTGCTTAAGATGAGGTATGCTGTTTTTTTTTTCAGGCGTGTAAACAATTGAACAGCTACAGCATAGAAATCATGTGTTTTTCCCATAGTTTACCACATTATCTTTCTGGTTTTTCACGCTTTGATAAGATGAGTCATTAGTGTTTGGTGTGTTGTAACTGGACTTGAATGCTACAGGAGGCAGCTGTATGTCTTTGCAGATATTAAGTGAGTTCCACCCAACACATGCTTGAACTTATTAGACTCTCAACCAGGGATACCCTACCCTAACCCACTTTTACAAAATGCCAGGAGGCCAGGGGCCAGTCGCAGCAGCCCCACACATGTTTCTGTGGTTTTAGGACATTTCTAAGATAGATAAGATTTTAGGATGTTTGTAGGATATTTGGACGTTGCTAGGATTTTAGGTCCTTTCTCGGATTTGAGACATTTCTAGGATTTTAAGATGTTTCTAGGATTTGAGGACATTTTTAGCATTATCACATTGCTCAAATATTAGGATGTCTCTAGGATTTTTGGACATTTTTAGGATTTTAGGACTTTTGTAGGATTTTTAGGATTTTAAGATATTAAAACATTTCTTTGATTTTAGGATGTTTCAAGGATGTGAGGACATTTTTAGCATTTAAGGACATTTCTAGGATTTTGAGATGCTTCCCAGATTTTAGGACATTTCTAGGATTTTAGGATATTGTCAGATTTAGGGATATTTGTAGGATTTTACAACATTTCTAGGATTTTAGGTCGTTTCCAGTATTGTCTGACATTAGGGGTTTAGCTTGGACCTTTGTTGGGGGGTGTGGGGGATCCTCCACTGTCACCTTTTTGATAAATAAGCTCTATTTTGATGCTGTTTTATGCACTCTGGTAACTTATGTATACTAAAAGTACAAAAACAATTCCCATTGTAAATCACTTTGTTTTTATTGTGGATTAAAAAATGGTTGAGGGGCCACCTGACACCCTATCAGGGGCCACATATGGCACACGGGCCTCAAGTTTAGTATCACTGCTCCTAGACTGAAACAGCACCAGAGGTATAACCAGTAAGTTCTGTCATCCGAGACCCTCCAAACAACCTACACCATCACGTCTAAACTCACAGCTGGTGTCAGCAGCCAAATAAGACTACTGATCAGTTTCTACAGAACAGCCCATTAAGACTAAACTGTGTGACCAGCTTAATCTGTTTTTCCGTCCTCAGGATGATGAGCACATTGTGTTGGAGCCAGGAGATTTATTCCCCCCATTCTCCCCTCCTCCTTCTCCACGGGCCAATGAGAAGAGAGGACCCCAGAGCCCCCAGCAGCACCGTCTCTTCAGAGTGGTACGGACTCCAGTGCTGGACACAGTCAGGTAGGACACCTGCACATGTTGGGCCTGGCTGGTGACAAATGATCTGTGTGGCTTATCTGGGTGTGTAGTTAGTTACGAGTGGCCATGCGCCCCCCACACAGTGCCGTCTTAAGCAGTTGCCAATATTACTTATAACAACTGCAGTTGATTTGCATACGGGATTTACAGAGACAACACAGTGAAAGCTCTCTAAAAAAATCTATATATTCACATACACAGACGTCAGCTTTCCGACCAGAGTCGGTTAGTCCTAAAAACTATGTTTCATTTTTTACAGGTAGAGAATGCTACATGATTACTTTAAAAGAAACAATACTTCTTTGGGGTGTAACTGTGTCTCTAGTTCTTTTACTAGAGTTAAGACAAGGGATAGGGATCAAAACCTGGTTCTGTTGAGGACCTGATTCTGCCTATTTCAAAACCCAAAAATCAATAACATTTGAGCTTATCAATACTGCTGTAGAGTACCAGCTAGTTCCATTATACTGGAGAGAAGGCAGATGTCTTAACAGCCGATATCTCAAACACTCTCAAAACAACAAAACTATCTAGATGTATAAATAGCACTTCAGGTAAGAGGAAAAATATCCATTTTTGATTTGGGGGTGAACTGTCCCTTTAAATTTGATGACTAATGTTTTTGTCCCCTGTTGTCTTCTTTTTTTTTTCTTTTTTTTTTTTACCAGAAACGGTTTGGAGATGGCACTGGCTCGACCAGTGACAGTGCTGGATAATGAGAGGTTTACAGTGCAGTCGGTCATCACCAAGCTGGTCTGTCCTGTTGTTCTGGTGAGCATTTCAGTTTATTTCATTCCAAACTATTGTTTATTCAGGCACGATTGAATGAGCATTAAGCTCTTTTACAGCAGTGCCCTGGATTCACATTCAGTGGGCTAAAAGGATTTTTAACATATGACAGAAATAAATTAAATAAAAACAAATAACCAGCAGCAATGGCTGTTGAAAAAACAGAAGGAAAAAAAACAGTAAAAATGATGTCATTATAAACAATAAATAACTGAGACCAGCCTGATTCCAGCCAGGTCCTTCAAAATAAAAGTACCATGGGTTCCACCTTAGTTTATTTAATTATAACAGTACTGTATTTTACTTTATACTTAACATTATTTAACATTCTAACATTATTTTATAAATTTTTGTTACAACAGTAGTTTATGTAACTTTATTTTATGACAGTAGCCACTTTATTGTTACTGGAGAGGTTTTATACAGCTTCCTCCATAGATGGTGCACGAGCATAAATATGTAAATAAATAGAAATGTGCTTTGCAGTTTTCTACTGAGGCAGTGTTTGGAATCATGTGTTGTCTACCTGAACAGCCCAAAGGTGATGTGTGCCCACTTTGCCTCACTGGTATCTTAATGATCTCTCCCTTTAGGTGGCATTCCTGCTAGTGAACACTATCCGCTATTTTTGTGATGCACCCAGTCTAACCCCTGCCTGCTACAATTTCTTTCAACTTCAGGTACAGTCATTCAAAATCATGAATGTGTATCGAACAAAGACTCAAGTATGTACAGTATTTTGCCATCACTTTTCCTGGTGTGATTTAGTAGTGTGCATGAACACAGTCAGCCAGCTCATATTTAAATCATAATCAATTGAAAAGCACACAAAATTTGTTAATGTTCAGACTTCTTCATTATACAGTATGCTGGTAATAAACATTTAGATTTACACACTTTAAAATAAAAGAAAAATCAGAATGACTGGATGAAGATATTAACTGTGTGAACTTGTATTTGCAGCTTATGGGTGTTCTGCCCATCTTGCCCTTGCTCTTTCCTGTCATGTGGGTGCTGTTGAATGCCTTCGGAGAGGCCAGGGTCCTTGCTGAGTTCAGCCGAGCATCGCCAGCTGGTCTGGTGAGGAACACACACGCATACATAAACACAAATGCACAGTGTTATTCATTTGTGATGTGCTGTGGCAGAAAAGACGGCTTTAGTTACTAACATGGAGGATTGTGTTCCGACTAATGACAATGTTTTCACTAATATCCACAGACACTCACTGTTGGGTTAGACTGATATCTTGGTTTGAATTTACAAGGTCAGTATAAAAAATGGAGTACTCCTGCCTGTGATATCAAACTAAACAGTGTGATGGTGATGCTCAGCCAATAAGTAGTTTTTAAACTAAATCCAAAATAAATATATGGTCTCTAGAGAATTATGCGGGGGCACTCGGAATTGGCTGTTCATTATGAATGTTCGCTGATTCTTTTACATTTCAAATGCAAATTTTTGAAGTTTTAACAGGCTTTGCAGGACGTTCTGTGTGACATTCACATTCATGTCATAAAGTAAACAAGCTAACAAGCTAACAAGCTAACAGCACCAAAGACGGTCGTGAATGGCCGTCAGTTTTTTTTTTTCAGACACTAGATATCAAACAAAAGCCAGAGACTGTATTGTATTCAGTTAATATGAGCTGTAAATTCCCCAAATTACCCATTTTTAAAATTTAATTTAATTTTGTTTTGTTTTGTTTTTATTTTACTTGCATTTTTAAGAAATTATATGACATAGCAGTGGAGTTACTGACTGAAAAAACAGGAAGGTAATAAGACAGAAAGCTAAAAATACAAAAATAAACCAACCCTACATATAATATATATTTAATAATAATAAAATAATAATAATAACTAGCACATATATCTACAACATCTATATATCTATAACATCATATGAAAAAAAACTGGTAAGACATAATTTACCAATAACTAATATTACCAATAACACTAAATTTAAGTGAGTGAGACATTGGCCAGCATAGGACATGACAACAGGTACCATAAACAGGCATATGCACAGACAGGCACAGTCACCACTTCTAAGCAGAAGGTCTCTCCACCTCTGTGCTGCTGCCTGCATGTCTGCAGCTTCTCTGTGTCAAAGAGAAGCATGAAAGTCAAGAGCTCTCCCTCTGCAGCAAAATCTGGGGACCAAAACAACCCCTAGAAGTACACTGCACAGAAAAAAAACAAAAACTGCTCAACTTGAAGCAATTTCAGTCAACTGAGGGTCTCCAACTAATGATTTGAATCTCTGAGTTTCAAGGGGCATCCCTAGTGGTCTGATCGAATCAGTATTAAATGTTCAGACTGTTGTATTATAATACAAACACCAAGGTGATGGAATAAGTACAAACACCAATATTCTCCACTTATGGCAAGAAGAAATATACTATTTTTTCATGACATTCACAAGTCGAATAATATTGACAATATGCATGATTTGCTCACATAAAGCGGTATGTATGGAGACCCAAACCTTGTTCAACTGAGGACCTGGTTCTGCTTTTTTCAAAACCTTTTGAGCTTATCGATACTCCGATCGAGTCCCGTGGGTCCTATAACATAACATTACATCTCGATTTGAGTCACGCCATTTAATCCAATCACTGGTCCACATACATCGATTGTCCAAAAAAGTTTTTTAAAACAACTGAATTGCCAGCCAACAGGTATCAAACCAAGCGAAGAAATCTGGTTGTCAGTTTCTTGCGATGATGGCTGAATGTTTGCAGAGGTCTAAAGTTCGGCTACATTTTACAAAAGCAAAAGATAAGGAGGAAGAGAAATGTAGTTTATGTTGCAAAATAATTTCTTGCAAGGGGAGGGGAACACAACCTCCATGGACAAGAACATCAACCATGTGCATCAAATTAAACCTTAAAGCAGAATCTTCCACGGTCTTTAGTTTAAAAGAAAACTCCAAACTAAAAAACTCCATCTCCTTCAGCTACTGCTTCCCTTGAGATGAAAATAGTTATCCAATGTTGAAATCCGAGTTAAAATTGGCAGGATAAGCACTAGTAAGCTATATAAACGAGGTTGCATAAGGTTTTCTGGTGATGTCTTCAAGGTCGACTTAGTAAAATGACTATTAGGCAAAGGCCAACACTGTGTCATCATGATGTGTTCACATGTAACACAGAGAAAAAGAAAATGTAGTGTTTGGCACGAAACTCTTGTAATACAGTTGTTTGGGTGAGAAATTAGTTTCCCAGCAATATCACATGGATAGTAGGGATGGAATTACAACCTGTTTCATGAGCTGTAATCATCTTATGATACATTATCAAAACTACTGATGCCAAGATTTGTCGATATTGGTATTGATGGTTAAGGAGTATTGATAATGGTATCAGTGTTAATAAAAAATAATGATCATCATCCCCATAAAGCAGTCTGGCAGATTGTCAGAACACAATAATTTGTAAAAAAGCTGCACGGCTCACATAGTCAGTGGACACTAAAATACCTTGTGTTTGACCCCATGCAGGCTATGTGGACCAAAAGAGTGATCAGATTCCAAATATAGTGTGATCTGAACGTAACCACATGATCTTGAAACCCATATCAGTCTAACCCTACACACACACACACACGCACGCACGCACGCACACACACACACACACACACACACACACACACACACACACACACACAGAGGAGACCGAGCGAAGGCCCCCCTCTGTGTTTTAACTAGACTCTTCTCTTACCCCAGCTTGCTAAGTTCTCTGAGGACACTCTAAGCAGCTACACCGAAGTGGTTTCCTCCCAGGTATAACCTCTCGCTGTCTCGCTCTCCCCTCCTCCACTCGCTTGGCTCCCAACTCCACCTGAACCTGCCTGTCTTCACTCGCTTGCTGTTCTCGCCCCCTTTTTGCAACTCCCTCTCTGGACACCCCCGTACACAGCTCTCGCTACCCTCCACCTCCACCCCTCTCACCCGCCATTCCAGCTTTGATTTCTTCACCACGGAAATCTTCATCAACATCTTCTGATCAAACCACCTCTCACATCTTCCTTATCATTCCTTTTTGTGTTGCTTCAATACGAGCACTTTGCTTTGTTTTTTATTCATCTGGCACGACATGTTATTTCTTTCTCCTTTGACTCTTTGCTTTGGGTCACTCTTCATCTGTGGATTATCAGTCAACACGTCTTGACCGAGCCCCTCTGGATGTAAGTTCACACTCCTCCAGTCATCTTTGACATTTGAATCTTGACAGTCAGTCCTGTCTCTGTAAGATCATTTTCTCACCTCATGGATACAACCTCTTTTCCCACCTCCTCTCACAGTTCCTCATCAAATCCAATCACCGTCCTCCGTTGGTGCGGGGCTTAATACTCGAAGGGAAACAAACCAATCAGCAGTCATCAGTAGCTCACCACCGATCTGTCTCTCTGAAATCATGAGTAGTTTGTCCCTGGCAGCAGATGAATACACAGCAAGTGTTAGATACAGGATGATCCTGAGAGGGACTTTCACTTCAATCTGTGCCTGATCATCCACCTCTGCTTGTCTGCCTGCTCTGCATGACTGGAAATCAGCCTCAGTATAGCCCTCTGCTGGTATTTCTCTAGGGTTTCCTCTCCATGTGACCCCTCCTCATCTCCTTTTGGCATTATAATGCAAATATTTTTGACCTGGTCCCAGAATGGCTTTTGAAGATGCTCATATTATGAATGGTTTTGTTTTGGAAAATTTTTAATTCTCTCTATTTTAAAACTTCGTCTCTGCTCCACACTAACTGGACTAAGCCAGTTGCATCCAACATGCTCCTTTTCGGTGCCCTGCAACACTCTGTATAGGCAGTAATGTGCAACATGCAACTCTATTAAATTTGCAAAACTGCTGCCTGACTGTGATTGATCTGAAACTTCACAAAAAAAGACTGACAAGCCAAAGCTAGAAGTAGTAGCCTAGGCGATAACATTTTTTACTGGTGTCCACCTGCGACACAAGTGATGGATCTGTGTCTCCTCTATCACCAGTTATGCCCAAAATGGAGGCAGACCTGTTACACACAGCCACATCCTCTTCGGTTTAGGTCAATAGAGTGTTGAAGTAATGAGTCCGTTAGCATTTTTGCACTTCGGTTCCCTCGTCTCAAAGTCTATGGGTTTTTTGAATGGGTTTTTAGCAAAATGCTGTAAATAAGGTCTGTGATTAACACAGGCTAAATATATTAAGACGTTTTGTTCATGTATCATCATTATCAGCAGATAACAGCTTTAAAATGAAATACTGACACTATCTCAAAATAAACTTCTCTGCCAGTATGGCAGGCTGACAAGATGATGCTTTAATTATCAAACATTAATTAGTTGCATGTAAACGCAAAAACTTCAGCAGTATTTTCAAAATTTGGATAAAACGCAATCGCAAGATGACTGTGTTTCCATTGAGTGATATTATGCCTCTGGCAATGTTACACCCCTCTCCTCTTATAATACCATTTCAGTAACCATGGTGATCGTTGTCTAAAACATTGATAGGTTTATTTCTTTTGCAGCCGCTCAATAAAGCCAATCTAGTATCGCTGATTTCTTTGTCTCGAATAAGAGTTGAGAAGATGTCAGTCTCTTCCTCCCTCCGCACATACTGAGCCATGCGTTGTAGAATGTCATGTGACTTTGTACTTTTTCTTCCTCTTTGGGTTTAATGGCGGTTGGCATCCATAAAGTCAAATTACCACCACCCGGTGTTACACATCATATGAGCTATGAAATCAAGAAAAGTGTTTCCATTGCAGTTTTGCGAAATATGCCTTAATCGCCTGAAATACCATCTCATGCGAGCGTAAAAACTTTTTTGCGATACACAGGACTGTTTTCAAAATTAGCGTGTGTCCATTAGGCATATTTTGTATTCACAATTTCATTCCCAGTTTGAGGGTAACTGGAAAAGCGCTTACTGATAGAATCAGCAAAAATGACTCTTTGTAAGGGACAGCGGTATATCCAATGTCCATCCAGGATCATTATTAGTAAATTTGTTAAGAACTTGTGGTGATGATGTTGTCTCATAGTCATCAGATTCAGTTATTATTCAATATCAAAGTAATCAGGACAATGCAAACAGGAACAGTTGGATACAAAAAGTAGCTTTGTGTTACACCCTGGGTGCACGTTTCCCTGGTTTTTCCAGCTTTCGGTTACAGAGCTGGAAAGGTCATTTGGGATCCTGCCTGATGAAGAGAGGAGGCAAGGACGGGCAGGTTGGGGTTGTTTTCACTCTGTCCTCCTCACTGAACCAGCCATCATGGATTCCATCCAAAACAATCAAAATCTGCATGGATTTTTGACTGCTCACAAAATGCTGCAGCTCGCACATGGCTTCACCTCCTCGCCCTGTGCCTCTAGCTCTGTAGTCTAGAGTCTTTGTCCTCTGTCTTTCTGTTCAGCCCAATCACACAGCTGATAAAGGCTTGCTTGTTTTATAGCTTGTTTCGGGCTTTTAGACTGAGCTGCTAACTCAATTTGCTACATTCTCGCTAGTTTTTTTTTTTTAGATCCATTTTAATTACTGAATCACTGTATTTCTGAGAGTCATTTTACTCCTTTACTTTTGAATTTCATTGTAATAATATGGTGTCCTCACATTTCCACCCTCTAGTATTTAGCAGAGAACAGTTCTCTAACTTCATTTGTATGTTTGTGTGTGTGCGCGTGCAGGAATTGCTGCGTTGTGTGTGGAGACACCTGGTCGGCGTCCTGAAGGGAGAGTCTCAGACGCTCTGTTATACTTCCAGCCTTCTACACACTCTGGGGTCTGTCACTGTGAGTATTATGGGGAAGTTTGGGGAAGATATCTAATGCAACCATTACTCCAGATCTACATTGATTGTTTAGACCAGGGATATTTAACTGGCTTTGTCAGGGGGGCACTTTTGCAAAATGACAGGAGGCCAGGGACAAGTCACAGGTTTTGAATTTCTTGAATTTTATGACCTTTTTAGGATCTCAGGACATTTCAAGGATTTTAAGACATGAGGGGCTTAGCTAGGATCCCTGTCAGGGGTTCAGGGGATCCTCCATTGGTCCAAAATGAACTTCTCTGCCGATATGGCAGGCTGACAAGACGACACTTTAACTATCAAACTTTAATTACTTGATTCAGGTCAAATTTGCCCTTATTTTGACTATTGTCAGGACTATCTAAGAGAGAGCGTCATCCAAGCCTGTTAAAATGGGAATTTTAGTTTTCTTTAAAATAGTTAAGAAAGAGTAAATATGGCATGTTTTACCTGTAACCTCGGTTAATGAAGTTTTATTGTTTTGCCCAATGAATGTGTGCATTCTCAAAAGACTTTTGTTTTATGTCTGCATCTGCCACCAATGGTCCATCATGATTGGAGTTGACATTATATTTTAATACATGAGAGACTAGATTTTCTCAGCAGTTACATGTAAAAAAAAACATTACATTTGTGCATATGTTGTTATTGGCATCTGCAGTCAGCCAAATTGAGTCAGAAAATATCGGCATATCAGATACTGTCAAAAATCCAATATTGTGCATCCTTATTGCCACCCTTACGTGGAGTTCCACTGCAACACTGTTACACTTTGTGTTGATCGCAGCAGTGACTTCTTTCTATATTTTGTACATGTAAACTCAGTCATGTCATATGATAGAATCAACAAAATTACTCCTTTTAAGGTACGGCAGTATTTCTAGTATTCATTTCTAGGATTTTAGGACGTTTGTAGGATTTGGGGACATTTTTAGTGTTTGAGGGCATTTGTAGCATTTTAGGACATTTCTAGTATTTTAGGACCTGTCTGGGATCTCAGGACATTTCGTGGATTTTGGACAGTAGGGGCTTTGCTGGGACGTCTGCTGGGGGGGTGCAGGGGATTTTAGGACCTAAGATTCTGTCCTGAGATCAGACTGCACTGGAAACAGACACACAGCTCCTGTGCTGCTCTGATATCATAGCTGCTCAGCAACAAATGACAAGCAATGAATACACCCACATGGCTGTACTTAGGAACGTTTTGTTGTATGTAGGCTGTGAATCTGTTGTGTGTGTGTAGGTGCTGTGTTGTGTGGACAAGCAGGGTATTCTGTCGTGGCCGAACCCCAGCCCAGAGACTGTGCTGTTCTTCAGTGGACGAGTGGAGCCTCCTCACAACAGCCAGGATGATCTCAGAGACGACCTGTCGGTCAACTCCTACTGTCGAGTGGAGACTGATGACGACAGGGATGAGGTGTGTAAACGTATGAGCGTTTTTTTAGACAGTTTTAGCTTCACTAGTAAACTGCCAGAAGGGATTGTTAATTAAGTTTGAAAAATACAGAAAGTGGTCAGTTTGTGTGCTGTTATACTATGACTTTTTCATGTTTTCAACACAATATACTATGACTTTTTTCAACATGTTATACTATGATTTTCTTCTTGTTTTTGACACATTATGCTGACATTTTTGTCTTTTTTTGATACTATGACCTTTTTAGTTTCTTCATCAGACTATACTATGAGATTTTTTTATTTTCATTTTTTCTTCTTACTGTATATACTACAGTACAGTAAAGTACAGTACTATACTGACTTTTTCTTCAGGTTTTTTCGACATACAACACTATGACTTTTTCAGTTGTCATACTATGACATTTATTTATTTTTCTAATTTTTTTTCTTCGAACAGTACTATGACTTTTTCAGCTTTTTCAGATTTGTTTCCATTTTTTTCTTGTTACTGTACTATGTCTTTTTTGAGAAACTTTAATGTTTAGTAGAAACTTATGGAAAATCAGGAGTTCATAAGTTGATGATGCTCAGTTTTGTATCGATCCATGACTGCTGCTCTACAGGCCCAGGAGGCGGAGGCTCTGCTCTGTCTACCAGCAGAGCCCCAGGTGGGGGAGGGGCCCGAGCCCAGTGAGACATCACATGACACGGCTCGCTCGTCGGACACATTCCGGCTGCGGCGCTCCTGCCAGCCTGCACACACTCGCATAAAACATCACTCGGGATCCAACGTCAGCTTCAGCCATGACACTGAGGGAGGCGAGGATGACCAGGCCCAGGTAAAGACTAGCACTGAAAGTTCTCAAGTGTATAAGGTGGTCAGTGGTGGAAGAAGTATTTAGATCCTTTACTTAAGTAAAAGTGCTAATACCACCCTGTGAAAATACTCTGTAACAAGTAAAGGACCTCCATTAAAAAATGGACTTAAGTAAAGGTAAGTAAGTATAATCAGGAAACTGTATTGGAAGTACCCAATGCAGAAAAAACTTCAAGCAAATTAACCACATTCAAAAAATAATAATTAGAAAATAATAGATAAAACACCCCCAAACTCAAAATTATTTAACAAGAAGAAAAAAATTTAAAAGAAAAATGAAAAAACCCTCAATATTATAAAAGGAATTGAAAAAAACACCCCACACTTCTAAATTTATAAAAGAAAAAAACAACTCACCATTAAAAAAAACAATTAATAAATAAAAAAAAAAGAAAAACACCCCAAAACTCATAATTATTTTTAAAAAAGGGGGGGGGGGTTCCCCTCAAAAAACTCAAAATTATTAAAATGAATTGAAAATTGCATTTTAAAAATGGTTTGTTAATTTAATTAAGAAAAAATATATTTTATAGATGCTTGTTATGTTCGTATGCAACAATTTTTAATTTGTGAAGTAACTAAGCTGTCAGATATATGTAGTGAAGTAAAATGAACAATACGTTGCTCTGAAATGCACTGAAGAAAAAGTATTAAGCAACATGAAAAGAAAATGCGCAAGTAAAGTACAAGTACCTCAACTTAATTCTTAACTACAGTACTAGAGTAAATGTACTCAGTTACATTCCAGTAACTGAGTACATTTTGAGTTCTAGTTATAAAGGAAAACTTTTATTTGACCTCACAATTTCTGCTCCTCTGTGATGTTGTTTGTTTTATCTCCAGGACTTTGCGATGGGCTGCCCAGAGGCGGAGGCTGATGACTTTGTGTGTGACTACCACCTGGAGATGCTGAGCCTGTCACAGGACCAGCAGAACCCCGCCAGCATCCAGTTCGACGACCTCTCCTGGCAGTGCCACCTGCCGTCCCTCAAGCCGCTGGGCCTCAACATCATGCTGAACCTCTGCAACGCCAGCGTCACCCAGCAGCTCTGCCGCTTCTCCGACCACCTGTCCAACCTGGCTCTGCAGGAGAGCCACGGCACTGTGCTGCCCGTCTATGTCCCCTGGGGGCTCTGCGAGCTCTCCAGGCTCATAGGTGAGCGTGGAATGATGGCGCTTTTAGAGCTGCATCGAGCTGGTTTACAGCAGACTCTTTATATCATGGCCTGGTTTGCCCCTCAGTTTGAGATTTCGTTCGGTCATATGAGGACGCAGCATTAAGACCAGTCTTATTGAGTCTGGCACTGTGACTTCAGCTTTGAAGTTTAGTTCAGAGGGAAAATCTAATCTCACTGTCATCCCGTGCAGCATGAATTAAGGATTCAGTTTTATCCAGGAAGAAAGTCCTCTCCCTTGAGGAAATGTCTGAGCACTATGAACAAAGATCTGCCACTCACAAAGTTTTAATGATTGAGTTAAGCCATAACTCGCTGCTATGCTGTATTGTTGTACTGGATTGAGAGTATTTCACTTAGGAGAACTTCAAGTGAACCATCTGAAATTATGACAACATGCCTGCAACAGCCGTGACCAGAGGAATTATGTTTTGTTTTTTCTTTTTTGCTGTTAGCAGACGTTAATCAGCGGAAAAACTGTTGTTTAGCTGCAGCAACAGCCAAAGCCAGACAGCTCCTTTCCTTCTATCGAAAGATTTTGCAGCTTCTTTTCCAGTGCTCATTTCAAAACAGTGCTATCACATCGGCCATTGGCAAAATGCCGAAATCACAGTTACAAGTGACAGAAATCCACTAAGTGCAACACTTGTTCGAAAAGTGTTTTACATGAAGGTACCCATGACAGAGGTGGCTGTCTGAGACAGAAAATGGAAGTGTTTTTTGTGCAGAAAAAATAGTTTTCAGCCTGAGATTAAATCACTAGTTAAAATCTTTTGCAAATAAATCCTTTTTTTCTTCTGTCTGTGTGTGTGTGTGTGTGTGTGTGTGTGTGTGTGTGTGTGTGTGTGTGTGTGTGTGTGTGTGTGTGTGTGTGTGTGTGTGTGTGTGTGTGTGTGTGTGTGTCAGGGTTTACTCCTGGTGCAAGGGAGCTGTTTAAGCAGGAGAACCACCTGGCGCTGTACCAGCTGCCATCTGGAGAGAAGACCAAGGAGTTCACTTCCCGCCGCCTTCATTACTTCACAAAACGCCAGCCTCCTATCTCCCACCTCATCTCCCTGTTCGTACGAGACTCTTCCTCCAGTGAGTCCACACACACTTCAGTCTACCTTTGTCATTTGGTCCCACTTTTCTGTTTTGTTTTCTTTTACAGTTTTTTACTCAAATTTATGAGCTCAGTATTTTTCTTAAATGTACTCATTGCAGTTTGCTGTGTTAATTGTCCTTTTCTTTTTATCCCCTTTACTCAAATAGCAGAGTTAGTTGAAAAGAGAATTAGTTTTTTGTTTCATGCCACTCTGACCTCTCTGTTGCAGATAATGTCCAGATGCTGTCGCACGGCTCAGCCGACCTGATCCTGGAGGCCTGCACAGACTTCTGGGATGGAACTGATATCTATCCCCTCTCAGGCTCAGACAGGTGCAGTGTCTCTCAAGGCAGATTTCCACCGCTTGCATGTGGGTTACGTTATGGCTCCGCTGTGGTTTTGCTCCATGCTTCGTCATCCTTCAATCCCCACCAGTTGCGTTTTGAGTCCGACATGGCGCAGCACCACTGGATCAGCTGGACTCGGCTGGAGTGGCAAGACCGAGGAGTTCTCATGGTCATTACAGAATCACACACCGTATATCATTACAGAAGAAAAAGTAGTAACTCCATTCACTCTGTGGATTAATTATAGTGATTTCACTCCCATAACTCCCAATAAGTTGCTCCACGCCATTTCTTTTCTATGGCTGTCCTTATAAAAGGATGTGTGGTGTCATAAAAAATTTTGTGGTTTTCGACCTTCCAAACTGGCTTCTCCTTGTCCGTGTTGCCGGTAATGACCTCCGAAAACCTCTGACCTGTTGAATCCAGGCCTGGATTCGCTCATTTTGACGTTTTGTTGATGTAGTTAAGTGAAATACGATCAGACATAAACACGGAGTGAGTGATGAGTGTTTGATTCTGAAATGTAATCGGATGTTTTAATGTTGTATCGGTGTCCGGCAAAAATAGAAGGCTTGCGTATCTGATCCGCAAGCCTCCGGACTGCTGAAGCTGGGACGGAGTCGATCCACAGCGCAGCGGAGCTGGTGGAAATTGACACATAGACTGTAGTGCAATCTATTTGCTCTGTCGTGAAGGAGCGGAGCCGGACCGCACACAGGTCTGGTGGAAATCCGGGGTCACACTGATCACCTTCCTTTTGCTGTAAATCTTCACTCAAATATAACGTTCAAAATAATAGAAAAAAAACACCCCCAATCTCAAAATGATTAAGAAAATTAAAAAATATTAGGAAACTCAAAATCATAAAAAAAGAAAACACACCCAAAAATCTCAAAATGAGAAATTGAAAAAGACCCCATAACTCAAAATCCTTTAAAATAAAACAAAAACAATTATTTTAAAAAATTATAATAACATCCGTCATCTTCCCTTTGTTGTAAATCTCCACTCAAACACAACATTTCAAAGAATTCACAATATTAACCCTTGGAAAACTGAGAAAATTGGTTTCTTCAGGGCCATGACCAACTGAAGAAGAAAGAACCCAAAAATAATTAAAAACAATTATAAAAAGTACAAAAAATACCTAAAAATTGGAGAAAAAAAGTAAAAACAAAACAAAAGCAAAAACAAAAATGTGGGGAACAGTTCTTTCCAATTTGCTAACAAAAGAATTTGAAAGAAGAAGAAATTATTTTGCTCAGATTTTGAAGTTTTAAATACTACTATACAGCACAAGAAAAGTGATGTGGATCCAGGTTTCAAAGGGTTAATTTCTACCTGGTGTGTATCATCCATGTTTCTGTCAGTCTTACCTTAAGTAACTCCTGTTCTTTTGTTTGACCCGTCCCTCTTCTGTTACAGGAAGAAGGTTCTGGACTTCTACCAGCGTGCCTGTCTGTCAGGTTACTGCTCAGCATTCGCCTACAAACCCATGCAAGTGTCTCTGTCCAGCCAGCTGAATGGGAAGTGTGTGGAGCTGGCCCCTGGCCCCTGCCTCTTCTCCGGAGTGGAGCTTCCCTCTACCACGCCAATCAAACACAACTCCTGCAGGAACAGCTGGAGCTCCGACGGTACGACCTACTGACCCAAGGACGTGTAGTCAAAGTATTTACACAACTTTTGTCATTCTCATCTCCCTTGTACTGTCCCTGTGTGTCCCTGTCCTGTCCGCAGAGGGTATAGGTGAGGGTGTGGAGCGTGAGGACTGCGTCCAGGCCCTCAGCGGGCAGATCTTCATGGGCATGGTGTCATCTCAGTTCCAGGCGAGGCTAGACACAGTCCGGCTCATAGATGCCCTCGTCACTGCCTGTATCCGCTTTGTTTACTTTTCCATGGAGGATGAGCTCCGCAGCAAGGTGAACACACATGAGCGTAGTATCGAGGTGGTTAGTTTGATCAACTTAAACTTGCTCTACAGTTACAGAAGCAAGAGCAGATTCTCACCTCAGAAACCCATATACACACAGATCAGAAAAGAGAAGTAAAAAAAAAAGATGTTAAATTGCCACGCTGAACTCAACTGGAGCTCTCACTGTTCATTGTTGCTACTTAAAGCTCGCTTCTGGTGATGCGCGAAGGCGCTCATTGATGGGCACGTTGCTCAGCCGAGGGCACACTTCAGCCTTTTGTACAAATTCTCTGAGTAACAGGTAGCCAGTGTAAGGATTTTAGAACTGGAGTAACGTGGTCATATTACCTAGTTTGTCGGACCCTAACAGCGGCATTCTGACACAGACATTCTACAGGTCCATACTCACCTGGTGAGAGCAATATGTACTGCACATCAGAAAACTAGAAAAAATACTAAACGTGCATGTTCATGTGGCTTTTTTTGTGCAGGTTTTTGCAGAGAAGATGGGTTTAGAGACAGGCTGGAACTGTCACATCTCTCTGACTCCAAACGGAGACAGTCCCTGTGATGGAGCTCCATCCAGCCCCAGTCAGGGTTCCCTGCATGAAGACCTGAACCAAGGTACTAACTCAGCTTCATATTCATTTTGTTCCACTGCACGACTCTTTCACTGAATGCAGGTTACATTTGGCCACCAGTATGGCCTTTAAGTCTTAAATGTTTAAAGGGAACTTCTACTCATTTTACACATCGAGGTGTGATTACAGCTATAAGGTGTACCACTGCATATGTGAAAAATGTTCTAAAGCCCTTTACTAGACTACAAGTTTGAACGTGAAACAAATCAGGGAGTTAAAAAGAAGAGAGCTCACCAGATTTCTACAGCAGGAATAGTCGACTGTCTTTGCTTGGTCTTTGACAGAAGACCAGGGGCCAGTCAGAGCAGCCCCGTTCATGTTTCTAGGATTTAAGGACGTTTCTAGGATTTTAGGATGTTTCTCTGATTTTCGGATGCTTCTAGGATTTTAGTTAGTTTCTTAGATTTTAGGACTTGTCTTTGATTTTTAGGACATTTCTAGGATTTTAGGACCCATTTTAGGATTTGAGGGTTTAGTGGAGTGCTTAATGTCAACTCAAGCCTAAGGGGTCCCAACGAGTCAAAAGCCCAATGGCCAGGTTCTGACAGAAAATATGCACTAATGGGCGGGGTGGGGTAGAGGTCAGGCTGTGGAAAAAAAAATCTAAGACACACACAACGGTTCGGATTGTTAATTTTTTCGGCCTGTTGAAAACTCTGTTGGGGGTTATGGAGGATCCTCCACTGGCACTTTTTTAATAAACAAGCTCTATTTTGGTACTGTTTTGTGCACTCTGATACCTTATGTATACTAAAATTCCCAGTGTGAATCACTTTATTTTTATTGTAAATAAGAAAATGGTCAGGAGGGCACACAACACCCTATCAGGGGCCAGATTTGGCCTGCGGGTACGTAAATGGTGTATCACTGCTTTAACCAAGCACTGCTATAACCTTTTGCTCATACTTGCTGCAGGTTAGAGGTTCCAGGCTACATCAGCTGCTACTAGAATAACACACTTCTCAGGCCTGACAGTTGACAGCTGAATTGCATTGTGGGTCATGTAGGCACCAGGTTTCGACAAGGAAGAAGAATGTGTGGGATAAAATACATGCCTTTGGTTCTGCTGTATCCGTTTTGATCATTTTCAAACCTCCCAGCTTCAGAGAGTGAACCCTGTGAAAGCTCTAAAATGTGTGACTTTTGGAGGGCGAACTTGAGACCGTTCTCTTCATACGTGACACAGATTCTCGGGATGAAGCAGAAGGCCCGCTGCTGCCAGAGGAGGAGGCCCACTCTGACCTGGCCAGCTTCCAGCCCACAGACAGCGATGTGCCTAGCTTTCTGGAGGACTGCAACAGGGTAACAATAGCTTTTATTAAGATTAATGAAGCCATGATCACTTCTCTTTACAACAGAGGAAGTACCAGCATTCCTGACTACCTGTTTTCTGTCCACGATGTCTCTCAGGCCAAGCTACCTCGTGGTATCCATCAGGTTCGTCCTCATTTGAAGAACATTGATAATGTGCCTCTTTTGGTGCCACTCTTCACTGACTGCACCCCTGACAGTGAGTCACCCTCATTAAATCCACTTTGTTTTGTACACTTTTTTTGTCTAACTTTGTCCTGCCGTGTCCTCTTTGTCTTCGCCTGCCCCTAAAGACTGAAGCAGATTCTAATGAGGAAAAGTTAAAACAGCAGTGACAAACAATAAGACCTACTTCATGGAGAGAAATGATCTGTCTGACTGTCTCTGTCCCAGATATATTCAGTGTTTGTTTTATAATTAAGCTAACACGAATATTCCTCTCTTTACAGCCATGTGTGAGATGATGAAGATCATGCAGGAAAACAGGGAGGTTACATGCTGTCTGGGAAGCTCCGCCAATTTCCGCAACAGCCGCCTGTTTCTGCAGAGTGACCTCAGGTACAAACACATTCATGTAGCACACAAATATATCGTAGGCATAGCCAAGTAATGTTTTTGCAAATTTCAAATTGTATGGGCTGCCTGAACTCTAGACCACTTTTTCCCTGAAAGATCATAATGAGTACAACAGTACCTCTTTTAAAGCTTTGAGACCTGGAATAACAGTTTTCTTGTGCTGCGTTCAGACGCCTTTCAAAAGCTACTTGACACTTTGAAACCTGAGAAAATTGGTTTGATTTCCTTTAAAAACATGGTGAAAACGGCAATGACCAATTTGGCGTGAAATGTACTGCAAACTGCAAGAAATTAGTAAAAGGTGACAAGAAAACTACTTAAAATTTGATTTAAACAAAAATAAAATAAAAAGTTGTATACACATCTACATTTATTTTTTTAATTCTGTTAGGTTTAGATTTCACGCCAAATTGGTCATTGCATCACAAATATCAAATATTCATTAATTTTCAGAATTGTAACCCTTTAATTGCCAGGTTTTTGCCATGATGCCACTGTTTTTACATTTAAAAAATAACCCACAAAAAATGATCTGTTTTCAATATACTTCAAAGTAGACTGGGAAGTAGATTTCTTCTGATTATCCCAGCCTGGGATTTTATTTAACCTGTATTTTAAACAGGTTTATTGAGAGCAAGCTCTCTTTTAATAAAATTGACAAATTCTAAGGCAAAAGCCCAGAATGACACCCAGAAATAATACAATACATGTATTTATGCTTTGATGGCTGTGGAATCAAAAATTGCAGTTTGAATGGGTTTCAATGGAGCATTTTTTGCACTTAACAGTATGAATGTACCAATTTAGTTTCTACGGTGTATTTTAGACTTACTGTAGAAGCTGACCTGGAAATTCCAAGATTAAACAAACATATACAATCTCACCAAAATATTTGCCATATGCATGAACACAGCCAAAATTATCAGAAAATGTAGAATGAAAAGTGCATATAATGTGGCAAACAGTCCCTAAGAGTTAAAACTGACAAAGGAAATGCACATTGGCGCAGCCCAAAATGGGGAGGGGGTGCAGCATGAGGGCACAGAGATCATCTACCCGAAATGCCTGCTCACACCACAGTTAGCCTTTTTTGGATCCACAGAAGAGGGTGGAGGGATAAAGTCATCCATTAAACACATAAATTCACAGGCACAACAATTTATGTGCAGTCTCCGTTGAGTAAAAAACAAAAAAGAAGGAATGAGATAAACTGGCAAAATGTTAACAGGTTCCAGTGCAGATCCCTCCAGTTCTGGATCCCAGTTAATTTGGACGCCTTTTACAGAGAGAAATTACAATTTGCAAGATGTTTAATTTGTTCAAGTACGCTGACTTTCAGGCTTGTTGCCACAATCACACCTCCACTTTTATTTCACTTTTTACCAGCATTTCTTTTTCTAGTTTATTAGAGATGTTTTTGAAACTTGAATTGTCATGTTTCAGTACAAATAAAATACCATTTGCCTTCATTTTACTGCTGTGGACAAAACAACTAACTGCAAGGTTAGATTGTAACTTGGGTGTATTGACCCCTTAAGGGCAGACTAGTATAATCCTGATTGTTCCACATGTAAAATGTTTTATCCTTTTCCCCCCACAGCATCGCTCTGGACCCTCTGTACCCGTCCCAGTGTTCGTGGGGAGACGTTCGGCTACGCCACCGGGGGAGGATTTAATGACAGAGACGCTGAAGGTCTGTCCCCTCTGAAGCTCTCCGGGACAGCTCAACAGCCTGGGCTGCTCCGTCACCTTCCACCAAGGAGAGAGTGTCAGCATGGTCAAGCTCATCGAGCAGGTTAGACACAGAGCACACATTCGCACGCACACGCACACGCACACACACACACACACACACACACACACACACACACACAAACACACACACACACACGCACACACACACACACACACACACACACACACACACACACACACACCTCCTTTTACTTATATCTTTGTAAGGACTGTCATTGACATAATGTGTTCCATAGCCCCTTACCCTAACCTTAACCATCGCATGGTTGCTGCAAAAATACTTTTTTTTGGGTCCTCACTATGTAGCATGTACAAGTTTTATTAAACAGCTAGTGAGGATTAATGCAAAATATCATTATTCTACACTCAAAGGAGTTGATTTATGGAACAGCTGTAGTGTGGAAATGGAAATATGTAGAAACATTTAACAAACTCAAACAAGTTTTTCAAATCAACTTACTGAAGGGACATGAGCTGGTTGAACAGAGAGGGAAATGTGCAGTTCTTAGGTAATATTCTTGTTCTTTTTTAACCAATTTCTTGCAGTTTTTAGGTTATTTCTTCTTAAGTAGCTCATTACCATCTTCCCATGTTTTTTTTTTATTTTCATTTTTTAAATCAAGCCAATTTGCTGAATCTGTTTCAGGCACGACACACAACTTACGGCATCCGCAAGTGCTTCCTTTTCCTGTTGCAGTGTCAGCTCAGTCTGGTCATCATCCAGGTGAGACAGGACACCTCACAGCCTCTTATGGACACTCGGCTACATTTCTGTGTAAAAGAACGTGTGCCTTTGAAATATCTTTGTGATACTGAATAAATTAAAGAAGCTGTCTGGTGTTTGTCTGCAGTTCTTTGCCTGTCTAGCTCAGCTTCCTCCTCCCATGAACACCACTGACATCCTGTGGCTGTCCTGCTTCAGCTGCCCGCTGCTAAGGTACACACATACTACACATACTGCAAATTGACAAACTAATAGCAGTGTTTGTTTTTATGTTTTGCTGTGCCATACACAATGCCATACTGATGGTGTGTTTGTGATGTGTTGACAGTGTGTCTTTTTTGGGGAAGCCACCAGACAGTTCGGTGATGACAGTCGCCACAGGGAAGAACCTAGATGCCATTCCAAGGAAGGTAAGATCACGTATCAGTCAAATCTCTCAAATCTGCAGCTTATTTGAAATGCACAGTGAGCGGGGTGTTATTGTGTACATACTGTCCGGTAATACTGGAAACATCTTCCAGCCAAAATGACCAAAAACCAATCTAACCCCACCATAAGGTCCGTGTATTAATTTAAAAAGTTGATTTAATAATAAAAAAGACATAATCTGTTGAATCACTCCATTCAATATGAGGACTTTAAATATTTCTTAAGGTAATAACATCATAATTTGACAACAGACATTTGACGCTTCAATTACAAACTTCAGTAAAAACCTTAGATGTGAAAAAATGGCATTCTCTACATTCTGTACTGTCCTTATATCAATGAATAATACGATGATGCTAACGATGTATCTCTTACAAAATATATTAGAGTATGAAAAAATCTTAGAGCCTGTAATTTTAATGAGCCCGACTCGCTCCACATGTCGTCCTCTGTGACCCCAGACCCAGAACTACTTCCTCGGCTGTTTCCTGTTGAAGTTCGGCCTGACGGTGTGTGCCTACCTGCTGGCCTTTGGGTTCACCCTGCAGGAGCTCTGCCTCCGAAGCAGCAACTCCATCTTAGCTGACAACAGCTCAGTCACCTGCCTTCACCTGCTCACAGCCAGGTAGGAGCAGCACTGCAGGAATACTGCAGGAATACTCAGCAGGAATACTCAGCAGGAATACTCAGCTGCCATGGCTTTAGGGCCACATCTGCAAAATGACAGGAGGCCAGGGGCCAGTCACAGCAGCAGCCCCGTACAGATATTTACTATTTTTGAGTTTTAGGACATTTCTAGGATTTTAGGACATCTCCAGTAATTAAGAACGTTTCTAGGATTGGACATTTCTCTAATTTCTGGATGTTTCTAGGATTTTAGAATGTTTCTAGGATTTTAGAATGTTTCTAGGATTTTAGAATGTTTCTTGGATTTGAGGATGTTTTAAGGAATTCAGGACGTTTCTAGGATTTGAAGTCTTATCCCTATTTTTTGGTTGATTCTAGGATTTTTTGACATTGCTTATATTTTAGAACATTTCTAGGATTTTAGGACATCTCTTGGATTTTAGGACATTTCTTTGATTTTAGGACATCTATAGGATAATAGGACATTTCTCGGATATATGGATGTTTCTAGGATTTTAGAACATTTCTCGGATTTTAGGGCGTCTCCAGGATTTTAGGACATTTCTTAGACTTTATGACTTTTTTAGGATTTCAGTACATTTCTTTGATTTGAGGACATTTTTAGGGTTTTAGGATGTTTCTAGGATTTTAGGACATCTCCAGGATTCTTGGATGTTTCTTTCTCTCTGTCTTTCCTTTTTTCATTATTGTAATTTAAATGTTATTTACAACTTCACACATCTGTCTGTCCTGGAAAAGGGACCCCTCCTCAGTCGCTCCTCCTAAGGTTTCAACCATTTTTTTTCCCCCATTATTGTTTTGTGATAATGGGCTTTATAAATAAAATTAAATTGAATTGAATTGACTTGACTATGCTTATGGGACATTTCTAGGATTTCAGGACATTTCTAGGATTCTGGGACATTTGAGCTAGGACCTCCATCAGGGGTGTTGTGGATCCTCCAATGGAGCGTCTTGATAAACAAGCTCTTTTTTGATGCTGTTTTATGCAAAGTACAAAAACAATATCCAGTGTGAATCACTTTATTTTTATTGTGACAATGGTTGGGGGGCCCCCGGGCACCCTATCGGGGGCCATATCTGGCCCGGGCTGTTGAGTATTACTAGTCTACCTGCTTTTCCACCTATTGTTCTATTCACTGGCTTGTTTGTTGACAGTTTTTGTTGCATGATGCTTAAAATGTTAGAATGAATGAGTTCAGCTCACCTGATGGAGATAATCCAGATTTTTATTCATCTATTTAATCAATAGTTGTTCTGTGTGGCTGCAGCTCTAATGCAGACGCTCCTCGCTGGTTCAGTGAGCTGTCCAACGGCCTGCTGCTGACTCAGAAGGTCATGGCAGCATTCCTCGTTTTACACACAGGTAGGAACTTGCACTAGCATATGCAGCATAAATGATCATCAAAGTGACCCATGTTTTTATAGTCATTCACATCTCTGTCTTTCTTCTGTTTGTCTTTGATGTCATTTTCTTAGTGGTGATCTCCCTCAGCTACGTGCACCGCTCTCGGCCTCTGTGGAAAAAGAGTCCCCTCAGCAACACCTGGTGGTGTCTCACTGTACCTGTGATGTAAGACGCTCATCTCCTTTAGATAGTTGTTGTCTGAAGCTGATGGTCATTTGTGCGCTTTACAGATTTAGAGTTCGTCTATGCTTTTGTATCATGTTATGTAGATCAGTACAAGTGTCCTAATTCCATTCTTAACCCTTTCAAACCTGAGCAAACATGGGGAATGGACATTGAGCAGCTCAACAAGAAATGACTCAAAAATAAGCAAGAAATCAGTAAAAGGTTACAGTAAAATGAGCTGAAAAATACTAATACAAATAAAAGGAAAGTAAAATCACATACAGATAAGTAAATTCTATATGTATATATATATATATATATGTGTGTGTGTGTGTGTGTGTGTGTGTGTGTGTGTGTGTGTGTGTGTATGTAATTGTAACATAATTTTAAATAAATTATTTTATATAATTATAAATATCCTTATGTGTCGCCAACCATCGTATTAGTATTATTGTATATGTATATATACTTTTTAATAATCTTCTCCCCTTTGTAAAAATTGATTTTCAGGTAATTTTCTTGTCACCATTTATAATTTTTCACATTTGTCCAGCATATGAAGTTGGTCATTGCATTTTTTCCCTAATCTTTTAAAGGAATTTAACCAATTTGCTCACATTTCAAAGGGTTAAACATCCTTTTCACAATGCTAAGCTCACTTGCGGAGCTAAAACCAGTTTCTAGAATATTCACTCTGCTTTCTTAACAGAAAGCTGTCATCAGCACATATTCCCTCCTTTATAGCCTATTCAAAACATTGACTTTGGATGTTCTTTTGTTTTTTTCCAGCATTGCAGTGCTAGTGTTGATCCTGGATTTGTTTAGGCCTATGTTGATCCAGGACCATCATCACCATGCTGATCCTGGATCCAGCATACTGCAAATCAAATAGCCTTGCTTTAAGGACCTTTCTGAATACAGTTCTTCTGAACCCTCTCTCTCTCCTCCAGTCTGCTCAGCCAGATTGTTCAGGCCACAGTGGATTACCAGTTATGGCGCGCCCAGGGCAGCCTGCTGACCTTTAACCTGGCTGATATACCCCTGCTGGCCTGGCTGCTGGTCTCTCTGTCCCCGCTGCTGGTGGTGGTGGTCAACGAAGTGGTGAAGCTACATGAGATACGGTATGGAACCAGACACAGAGGGAACCACACTGACAAATCACTTTTTAATGGAGAAATAGTGACAGAAAAAACAAGGAATTAAAGAGGAATTTTGTAAAAAGAGTTAACTCAATCACTCATGTGATTCTTTAGCAACAAATGGCAGAAAGAAGCTTTGGGGGAGACGTAAAGGCAGCAGGATCAGTGTGGATTATTTCGGATTATTTAGCAGCCAGATCAGAGTTTGATTTTCTCTCATGTTAAGCAGAATGGTGATGTGTTCTGAAAATGCAGCAGATTGTATCCCCGTCATAATCACGAGCTCTAATTTGTCCCTTCTGTTCATTTTCAGGGTGCGAGTTCGCTACCAGAAGAGACAGAAGCTGCAGTTTGAAACAAAGCTGGGGATGAATTCTCCGTTCTGATGCGTTCCCTTTTGAGGAAATTGGAGTTGCGGCAATACTGGGAACTATCAGTTCTGCTGGTAAACAGGGAAGGTCAGGGTGCAAACACTGCAAAACCCTCCGTTAACACTTCAGCCCAACAGCACTGCAACCATCAGCTGGAGCACATATCAACCAAGTGTCATGGTGGGGGCTCTTTGACACGGATGTTTTAGCTCCTGGGTCTGTTTATTTAAAGAGAGTTGATGTTTTATTCGAAGGGCAGGGAAAATTCCAAAGTATTCATTTCTGTTTAATAGAAAAGAGCCAAAAATAGGCAACTATTTCTTGTCCGGTTTTAGTTCGTTTTAACGGCATGAAGAATGTTTTCTGAAGAGGTTTATGCTTTCTCACTATCACAAACTGTTCTCCATCTCTGGTAGACTTGTGCATGGTCGCTCTCATCTCCAGGAATGCCCCCCGGGCCCCCAACAAAGGATGTTTTATTAAAATTCATTTTAATGTCACTAGATCATATACACACATGGGGAAAAAATAAGGCTGAAAAGAAAGTATCATGGAGCCCCAAAGTGTTCAATATTAAAGAAACAAATGGGTCTAGGTATCACTGAGTGATTTGTCTTTTAAAAAAAACAAACAAACCAAATCACAATGGTTTTCACTTCTTTTTTTAAAATATCCAACCAAAAATGGAAAATAAGAAAACAGAGCCATTTCTCCTTTTTTTGTTTCAGAATAATCATTTCTAAAAAAAAAAACCAGATTTAAAAAAAAAAAAAAAAAGGTAAAATATTCGTTTTTGTGAATTGTTTTTTCTTTGAATTGAAGAACAGATAGTGGAAGACGTGACAAATATAAAACCATTGTGCTTTGGTTTGTTTGTTTTTTGAATTAAAGATAAATTAGGATTTATAAGATGATATCGAGACCCAAATGTGCAATGATGAAATAGATATTCACATTAATAAATTATATGAAATATATGACCAACTTTTTGTGAAATTAATTTTAAAGAAATATCAAGTCTGATTTTGCAACAAGTGCTACCAAATATAGCCACTTACCTTCTGTTAGCTAAAGCAGCAATGTCAAAGTACATCTGAATTAACTATCTAGTAGCTGCTGCTGTAAATAGACACACTACACAGACACAAAAACTAGCATCTCATTTTAATTGTTTAGTTTAACAAGACTGTGCTTCTTCCCTAGTTGGCTAACTAGCTAACTAGGTGGTTTTGTGAGCTTTGTTTTGTACTGAGCTTCAAAGTAAAGAGACAGTGTTAGCAGTTAGATAGCTACTTTTGAGTTACTTCTGCTACATTTAAATTTAAAAATGAAAAACAAAGAAAAACTATTCATCTAAATTAAGCCAACCTTGCTGGTTAGATAGCTAGCTAGGTAGCATGAGCAGATTTGTAAAGCTAAAGCCTAAAAGCTCATTAATTTAGTTTCTTCTTTGTTTATTTACAGCAGCAGCTTCTACATAGTTTATTCACAATGAATTTGACATTTTTTGCTCCCATAGAAATAAAATGAGGAATTTATGAATTTATGTAAATGGTTGTTGCCCTAGCTAACAGGAGCTAACAGGCTAAATTTAGTAGCAGTTGTTGAGTTTGCTAGTTTATGGCTTATGTTTAGTTTATGGCTAGGCTTATGGTACATAAAAGTTAAGAGGGTGCAGTGACAACACCATGGTCATAATTTATTTTTTTTTTAATAAATCTTTATTGTTTTTAAATCTTTATTTATTCATCTATTGCCTTTATATAGTAACATCAACTGAAATCACGTTTTATGAATTGAAATTTATTGTAAATTTTAATATTTTACAAATTATATTCATATGATTCTGCCTGTTTTAGTTTAATATTGACCGCTTTGGGGCTCCATATGTAACAAGGTGTTTGCTCATTGCTCAGCAGCTACAGAACAGGGTGTAACACTACCTCTGAAAAAAAGAAAAAAAATGTGACAAAGAAAGTTTACTCTCTGAACAGCTCTGTCATTCAGCCTTTTAGCCACATTTTAATCTTCACTGTGATCGCCTGCAATACAAAGTTCTCAATTATTTTATTGTTTCACAACAACAGCTTTGTTGTTACTAAATTCCCGAGCTAAGCCGAGCCTGCTGTTACTCAATAAGGACTGAAGATTCAGGATCGAAGTGGATCAGTCACGTTTTTTTACATGCTTATCTACATGTAACTTATACTGTATCACATTTATCCAAGTGAGGAATGTGCCATCCTGCTACTCTGACCCCAAGCAATGGATTTACCGAATATACAATGATGTTTATTTTGGTGTGCTAACATACCATAGATTTCTGAAAGGTGCTTCATATCATTCAGTTGCCTTCTTCTCAGCCCATCCGGCTGTTTCAGTTCTCAACACGTCGACTGACAGGAGCTCAGGATACTGTTTGTTTAAAAGTACTGAAATGAAAAGCTGAAAAGCAGATGTCATCGATCATCCCAGATTTTTATATTTGATCTGCTGACCAATGTATTTCTTTCTGATCATCTGCAAGTGTCCCCGCTAACCCGCTGTATCCACGCCTTTCTGTTCCCACAGTTAATGTGCAGCATCGGCAGCAGATGTCTGTATCACTCATGATCATTTTCAATCAGACCAGCCTTATTCGTGGTGCTGTCACTGTTTCAGATGGGCAGGAGTTTAAAATTGCTACTGCACGCGGGTGGCATTTATTGGTATTACATTACTGCAGAACTAAATGCCATGCTTTAATGTCACTCATAAAAAAAACTGTCATTGTACAAATTTTGAACAATGAAAAATTAGCAAATTTAGTTTAAAGAAAATTTATTATACCCCATTATTTATATTGATCTTTACTGTAATATATATATTTTTCTGATTTAATTTATGTGGGAATCAAGTCACGTTTACATATTAAGTTGATTTTTTTTTTTTTTCCAGTTTTTAATCTGGGGGAAAAAACTGTGATAGAGGATTTGATCCATATTGCTCACCCGTAGTCCAAACAAGTTTGTGGTCTATCAAATAACCACAATCTGATGGACACAGTGAACCTGGGGCTTTCGGGGACCCTGAAGTTCTGAGATATGCTGTTTGGTTATCCAGCGTTGATTCTTGTCCACTTGTAGTCTTAACCTAAAGATGACATCAAACATGGCATCTGGGGTTTAACTCTGGTCCGTAGCCACCTTCGAGAGATGCTGAGGTCATGGTCTCTGTCATGTTTGGGCAATTTGGAGCTTTTACGATTCTTTGGGTATTTTGAAACAAATAATGTATTGAGCATTTCCTCCCTAGAATTGTATTGCTAAATTATGGTGGGGGAATTCTAAACAAAAATCTAAGTGCTGTTTGTAACATAAAAACTTTAAAATCAGATAACCCTCAGAGACTTGAGCACATTGGCTTGATTTCTTTCAAAAACATGGGAAAAACGCAATGAGCAAATAAGGAAGAAATGACCCAAAGATTTGAGGGGAAAAAAAGTTTTAAAAAAAAGAAGAAATTACCCAGAAATTAAAACAAACAAACAAAAAATAAAACTGTAGAACTGTAGAAAAAATCAACTAGAAAATGGCCTAAAAAGTGCTTGAAAAATGATAATGATTCTATTAAACAATTTTGAATATATAACTGATAATTATAATCATAGTTTTTTGTACATTTTTCCAGGGTGTTAAAAATAATGATACTAATTTTCCAACTCTACATTTTTTGCAGTAAATGACCTGTAAAAAGTGTTTAAAAAATAATGTAAAATAATTTTAAATGCATAATTATGATAATTAAAAATGTCTATTTTTGGGAGATTTCTCCCTAGCTGTTTTTGAAAATATTTTTCCAAAGCTACTAATTTCTTGCAATTTGTGGAACAGTTCTTGCTGAGCTGCTCATTGCCTTTTCCCATGATTTTAAAGAAATTGCACCAAATTGCCCAGGGTTCAAAACTTTTTAAAAAAAATGAGAAGGTGATTGAAAGCAGCACAGAAAAAGCGATGTCAATCCGGGTTTTAAAGTGTTAACTGAATAAATTAAAAAAATGAAAAAAATTAAAGAACTACAACATTTTAATGGATTTTATTTTATTTATTTTTGTGGTGTTGATAGGGGACCCATGACATCAGTATCTTTAATATCTTGGCTACAGCCCTGTTTAACCTCTGCCCACTATAATACATGTGCCTGTTTCAGCTATTCAGTTGCTACACACACTCTATTTAAGTTCCACATTTAAAGTGGGGGTGTGTATGAGGAGGTGAAGACGTGCAGAAGCACAATCTGGTTCAGTGGGTTTACAGCACTACTAGTGATCACTTTCTGACTTGACAAAATAGTCAGCATGAAACTACTGAAGAAGGTTTTAAGGCAAACGTCACAATGCAAGAAAACATTTCAGATTTTATTTTGTATTCACCCTGTTGCATCCTTGTGTTTTCTATCATGACTAACGTATGGAATATGCTGCATGAATAAGATCCAGTGAATGCTCTGTCTTGATCGATGTACGTGTTATCTATACTTCTACTGTTTTGTTCACAACACAAAAGGACTCAGTCAAGCATGGACTCCATACTGTGTGTGATCAGGCCTCTGGTGCACCCTGCAGAGTCGGCATTTTGATGACATCATCACGCACATGCTCGGGCTGAAGCCTCCGTCAGTGGATTTGTAGGGAGGGATGGGGGGGGCGAGGGGTTGATGGACTATGATAAAGTTGTTCACAAGATACATAAATGTATATTTTGTATTTTTTAAAGTGTCTATGTTCAGGACTTTTGACAAAATTTGCTTGTGTATTGATTATGTCATGTTAATAAATACGCTGTTTTATTTATGAGATTTTTTTTCATTGGAAATATGTTGCACGCAGCAATAAGTAATGCATTTGAATAATGAGTATGGTGTTATTGAAGAATATACATTTATCAGCAGGGTAAAAATTCAAAATCCATATTTCATATGAAGAATAAGTGTCAATTGCATAGTAAAAAATTATGTTTTTCCTGATTCTGCACACAAAAAGTTCTGATTTACATTTAGATGAAGTTTTGCTCTCAGGCAATTTGTTAAAAAACAAAAAAAATTGATAATTATTTTTAAAGAGACATTGCAACTTCCCAGCTAGCAATTTTGTTTCTAAAACATTCTGAGAATGATGTTCCCTTTGTTCTGACGTAACATTGTGGGAGTGTTTTATAAAAGAACATTATGATCTATCCCTTCTCAACATCACCGAAACATCCTCAGAATGTTGCAGTTAAAATGTTACGTCCTCTTGTTTCCTATAAAACATCATTGTAACCTTTAGGTAACGTAAGCCAATGTTGCAGGAATGTTCCCTGCCAGCTTGGTTTACACATAAATTGCAGTCTGCTTATCACTGCTCAGTCTGTGAAAACATGACATGTAACTTTAAAGCAATTTTTTTTGACCCAATCCCAATCTGAACACTCACAGATTAGCATGTTTCTGCACAGTGTGCAAGAGTTTAAGGTTGGCCCACTGTTGTAATGTCAAGTGCATTAAGACTCTCCTACAGACATGCTGAACCGTCTATGTACACTTTCCTTGGTTCCACATTTTTGCAGGGAATTATCCGCAATAAAACACACATTTTACAGTCAAAAAAGTTCACATACAATTTTTCCCCCCAAATCAGCATGTGTCAGCAAATTGCAGTGCACAGATTCAACAATCTGTAACTACAAAAGATTTTTTTTTTACATGAACCCATTGAAAACTGAGCAGACTTTATTTCTTAAAAAAAATGGAAAGAAGGCAATGTGCAAGGCAAGAAGAAACTACCCAAAAATTAGCAATAAATGAATAAAAAGTACAAGAAAATCACCTCAAATTAGTCAAAACAAACAAAAAACGAGATTTATGTTAAAAAATACAAACAAGGCAAAAAAAAATTGGACAGGATGCCTAAAAATGATAAGAATTTCATAACATTATATAAGTATGATCATTAATAAAAAATATTAGAATTTTTTTTCAACAGACATTTCACATTTCAACGGATTCACAATATTAATCCTTTGAAAGGATAGTGATCCATAAAATTGATCTGTAATCGTATATGTTTAAAATATTTTATTTAATCAACTAAATATAAAATTTCTATTTATTGAATATTTTTCTTTATCACTTAAGGATATATATAACTTTTATATTTTTGTTTAATTTTATTATTATTATTTAGATTATAATAATTATTATTTTTATTAATTAATTAATTTAATTATAATAATAATAATAATAATAATTAATAATAATAATAATAATGATAATAATTAAAATTAAACAAAAATATAAAAAGTTATATATATCCTTAAGTTATAAAGAAAAATATTTCAATAAATAGAAATTTTATATTTAGTTGATTAAATAAAATATTTTAAACATATACGATTACAGATCAATTTTATGGATCACTATCCTTTCAAAGGATTAATATTGTGAATCCGTTGAAATGTGAAATGTCTGTTGAAAAAAAATTCTAATATTTTTTATTAATGATCATACTTATATAATGTTATGAAATTCTTATCATTTTTAGGCATCCTGTCCAATTTTTTTTTTTTGCCTTGTTTGTATTTTTTAACATAAATCTCATTTTTTTTTTGTTTTGACTAATTTGAGGTGATTTTCTTGTACTTTTTATTCATTTATTGCTAATTTTTGGGTAGTTTCTTCTTGCCTTGCACATTGCCTTCTTTCCATTTTTTTTAAGAAATAAAGTCTGCTCAGTTTTCAATGGGTTCATGTAAAAAAAAAAATCTTTTGTAGTTACAGATTGTTGAATCTGTGCACTGCAATTTGCTGACACATGCTGATTTGGGGGGAAAAATTGTATGTGAACTTTTTTGACTGTAAAATGTGTGTTTTATTGCGGATAATTCCCTGCAAAAATGTGGAACCAAGGAAAGTGTACATAGACGGTTCAGCATGTCTGTAGGAGAGTCTTAATGCACTTGACGTTACAACAGTGGGCCAACCTTAAACTCTTGCACACTGTGCAGAAACATGTTAATCTGTGAGTGTTCAGATTGGGATTGGGTCAAAAAAAATTGCTTTAAAGTTACATGTCATGTTTTCACAGACTGAGCAGTGATAAGCAGACTGCAATTTATGTGTAAACCAAGCTGGCAGGGAACATTCCTGCAACATTGGCTTACGTTACCTAAAGGTTGCAATGATGTTTTATAGGAAACAAGAGGACGTAACATTTTAACTGCAACATTCTGAGGATGTTTCGGTGATGTTGAGAAGGGATAGATCATAATGTTCTTTTATAAAACACTCCCACAATGTTACGTCAGAACAAAGGGAACATCATTCTCAGAATGTTTTAGAAACAAAATTGCTAGCTGGGAAGTTGCAATGTCTCTTTAAAAATAATTATCAATTTTTTTTGTTTTTTAACAAATTGCCTGAGAGCAAAACTTCATCTAAATGTAAATCAGAACTTTTTGTGTGCAGAATCAGGAAAAACATAATTTTTTACTATGCAATTGACACTTATTCTTCATATGAAATATGGATTCTGAATTTTTACCCTGCTGATAAATATATATTCTTCAATAACACCATACTCATTATTCAAATGCATTACTTATTGCTGCGTGCAACATATTTCCAATGAAAAAAAAATCTCATAAATAAAACAGCGTATTTATTAACATGACATAATCAATACACAAGCAAATTTTGTCAAAAGTCCTGAACATAGACACTTTAAAAAATACAAAATATACATTTATGTATCTTGTGAACAACTTTATCATAGTCCATCAACCCCTCGCCCCCCCATCCCTCCCTACAAATCCACTGACGGAGGCTTCAGCCCGAGCATGTGCGTGATGATGTCATCAAAATGCCGACTCTGCAGGGTGCACCAGAGGCCTGATCACACACAGTATGGAGTCCATGCTTGACTGAGTCCTTTTGTGTTGTGAACAAAACAGTAGAAGTATAGATAACACGTACATCGATCAAGACAGAGCATTCACTGGATCTTATTCATGCAGCATATTCCATACGTTAGTCATGATAGAAAACACAAGGATGCAACAGGGTGAATACAAAATAAAATCTGAAATGGTTTCTTGCATTGTGACGTTTGCCTTAAAACCTTCTTCAGTAGTTTCATGCTGACTATTTTGTCAAGTCAGAAAGTGATCACTAGTAGTGCTGTAAACCCACTGAACCAGATTGTGCTTCTGCACGTCTTCACCTCCTCATACACACCCCCACTTTAAATGTGGAACTTAAATAGAGTGTGTGTAGCAACTGAATAGCTGAAACAGGCACATGTATTATAGTGGGCAGAGGTTAAACAGGGCCGTAGCCAAGATATTAAAGATACTGATGTCATGGGTCCCCTATCAACACACACAAAAATAAATAAAATAAAATCCATTAAAATGTTGTAGTTCTTTAATTTTTTTCATTTTTTTAATTTATTCAGTTAACACTTTAAAACCCGGATTGACATCGCTTTTTTCTGTGCTGCTTTCAATCACCTTCTCATTTTTTTTTTAAAAGTTTTGAACCCTGGGCAATTTGGTGCAATTTCTTTAAAATCATGGGAAAAGGCAATGAGCAGCTCAGCAAGAACTGTTCCACAAATTGCAAGAAATTAGTAGCTTTGGAAAAATATTTTCAAAAACAGCTAGGGAGAAATCTCCCAAAAATAGACATTTTTAATTATCATAATTATGCATTTAAAATTATTTTACATTATTTTTTAAACACTTTTTACAGGTCATTTACTGCAAAAAATGTAGAGTTGGAAAATTAGTATCATTATTTTTAACACCCTGGAAAAATGTACAAAAAACTATAATTATAATTATCAGTTATATATTCAAAATTGTTTAATAGAATCATTATCATTTTTCAAGCACTTTTTAGGCCATTTTCTAGTTGATTTTTTCTACAGTTCTACAGTTTTATTTTTTGTTTGTTTGTTTTAATTTCTGGGTAATTTCTTCTTTTTTTTTAAACTTTTTTTCCCCTCAAATCTTTGGGTCATTTCCTCCTTATTTGCTCATTGCGTTTTTCCCATGTTTTTGAAAGAAATCAAGCCAATGTGCTCAAGTCTCTGAGGGTTATCTGATTTTAAAGTTTTTATGTTACAAACAGCACTTAGATTTTTGTTTAGAATTCCCCCACCATAATTTAGCAATACAATTCTAGGGAGGAAATGCTCAATACATTATTTGTTTCAAAATACCCAAAGAATCGTAAAAGCTCCAAATTGCCCAAACATGACAGAGACCATGACCTCAGCATCTCTCGATGGTGGCTACGGACCAGAGTTAAACCCCAGATGCCATGTTTGATGTCATCTTTAGGTTAAGACTACAAGTGGACAAGAATCAACGCTGGATAACCAAACAGCATATCTCAGAACTTCAGGGTCCCCGAAAGCCCCAGGTTCACTGTCCATCAGATTGTGGTTATTTGATAGACCACAAACTTGTTTGGACTACGGGTGAGCAATATGGATCAAATCCTCTATCACAGTTTTTTCCCCCAGATTAAAAACTGGAAAAAAAAAAAAAAAAAATCAACTTAATATGTAAACGTGACTTGATTCCCACATAAATTAAATCAGAAAAAAATATATATTTACAGTAAAGATCAATATAAATAATGGGGTATAATAAATTTTCTTTAAACTAAATTTGCTAATTTTTCATTGTTCAAAATTTGTACAATGACAGTTTTTTTTATGAGTGACATTAAAGCATGGCATTTAGTTCTGCAGTAATGTAATACCAATAAATGCCACCCCCGCGTGCAGTAGCAATTTTAAACTCCTGCCCATCTGAAACAGTGACAGCACCACGAATAAGGCTGGTCTGATTGAAAATGATCATGAGTGATACAGACATCTGCTGCCGATGCTGCACATTAACTGTGGGAACAGAAAGGCGTGGATACAGCGGGTTAGCGGGGACACTTGCAGATGATCAGAAAGAAATACAATGGTCAGCAGATCAAATATAAAAATCTGGGATGATTGATGACATCTGCTTTTCAGCTTTTCATTTCAGTACTTTTAAACAAACAGTATCCTGAGCTCCTGTCAGTCGACGTGTTGAGAACTGAAACAGCCGGATGGGCTGAGAAGAAGGCAACTGAATGATATGAAGCACCTTTCAGAAATCTATGGTATGTTAGCACACCAAAATAAACATCATTGTATATATTCGGTAAATCCATTGCTTGGGGTCAGAGTAGCAGGATGGCACATTCCTCACTTGGATAAATGTGATACAGTATAAGTTACATGTGGATAAGCATGTAAAAAAACGTGACTGATCCACTTCGATCCTGAATCTTCAGTCCTTATTGAGTAACAGCAGGCTCGGCTTAGCTCGGGAATTTAGTAACAACAAAGCTGTTGTTGTGAAACAATAAAATAATTGAGAACTTTGTATTGCAGGTGATCACAGTGAAGATTAAAATGTGGCTAAAAGGCTGAATGACAGAGCTGTTCAGAGAGTAAACTTTCTTTGTCACATTTTTTTTCTTTTTTTCAGAGGTAGTGTTACACCCTGTTCTGTAGCTGCTGAGAGCAATGAGCAAACACCTTGTTACATATGGAGCCCCAAAGCGGTCAATATTAAACTAAAACAGGCAGAATCATATGAATATAATGTGTAAAATATTAAAATTTACAATAAATTTCAATTCATAAAACGTGATTTCAGTTGATGTTACTATATAAAGGCAATAGATGAATAAATAAAGATTTAAAAACAATAAAGATTTATTAAAAAAAAATAAATTATGACCATGGTGTCGTCACTGCACCCTCTTACCTTTTATGTACCATAAGCCTCTTAAACTAGCAAACTCAACAACTGCTACTAAATTTAGCCTGTTAGCTCCTGTTAGCTAGGGCAACAACCATTTACATAAATCCTCATTTTATTTCTATGGGAGCAAAAAATGTCAAATTCATTGTGGATAAAAACTATGTAGAAGCTGCTGCTGTAAATAAACAAAGAAGAAACTAAACTTAATGAGCTTTTAGGCTTTAGCTTTACAAATCTGCTCATGCTACCTAGCTAGCTATCTAACCAGCAAGGTTGGCTTAATTTAGATGAATAGTTTTTCTTTGTTTTTCATTTTTAAATTCAAATGTAGCAGAAGTAACTCAAAATAGCTATCTAACTGCTAACACTGTCTCTTTACTTTGAAGCTCAGTACAAAACAAAGCTCACAAAACCACCTAGTTAGCTAGTTAGCCAACTAGGGAAGAAGCACAGTCTTGTTAAACTAAACAATTAAAATGAGATGCTAGTTTTTGTGTCTGTGTAGTGTGTCTATTTACAGCAGCAGCTACTAGATAGTTAATTCAGATGTACTTTGACATTGCTGCTTTAGCTAACAGAAGGTAAGTGGCTATATTTGGTAGCACTTGTTGCAAAATCAGACTTGATATTTCTTTAAAATTAATTTCACAAAAAGTTGGTCATATATTTCATATAATTTATTAATGTGAATATCTATTTCATCATTGCACATTTGGGTCTCGATATCATCTTATAAATCCTAATTTATCTTTAATTTAAAAAACAAACAAACCAAAGCACAATGGTTTTATACTTGTCACGTCTTCCACTATCTGTTCTTCAATTCAAAGAAAAAACAATTCACAAAAACGAATATTTTACCTTTTTTTTTTTTTTTTTTTTTTTAAATCTGGTCAATTCAGGTTTTTTTTTTTAGAAATGATTATTCTGAAACAAAAAAAGGAGAAAATGGCTCTGTTTTCTTATTTTCCATTTTTGGTTGGATATTTTAAAAAAAGAAGTGAAAACCATTGTGTTTTGGTTTGTTTGTTTTTTTTAAAAGACAAATCACTCAATGATACCTAGACCCATTTGTTTCTTTAATATTGAACACTTTGGGGCTCCATGATACTTTCTTTTCAGCCTTATTTTTTCCCCATGTGTGTATATGATCTAGTGACATTAAAATGAATTTTAATAAAACATCCTTTGTTGGGGGCCCGGGGGGCATTCCTGGAGATGAGAGCGACCATGCACAAGTCTACCAGAGATGGAGAACAGTTTGTGATAGTGAGAAAGCATAAACCTCTTCAGAAAACATTCTTCATGCCGTTAAAACGAACTAAAACCGGACAAGAAATAGTTGCCTATTTTTGGCTCTTTTCTATTAAACAGAAATGAATACTTTGGAATTTTCCCTGCCCTTCGAATAAAACATCAACTCTCTTTAAATAAACAGACCCAGGAGCTAAAACATCCGTGTCAAGGAGCCCCCACCATGACACTTGGTTGATATGTGCTCCAGCTGATGGTTGCAGTGCTGTTGGGCTGAAGTGTTAACGGAGGGTTTTGCAGTGTTTGCACCCTGACCTTCCCTGTTTACCAGCAGAGCTGATAGTTTCCCAGTATTGCCGCAACTCCAATTTCCTCAAATGGGAACACATCAGAACGGAGAATTCATCCCCAGCTTTGTTTCAAACTGCAGCTTCTGTCTCTTCTGGTAGCGAACTCGCACCCTGAAAATGAACAGAAGGGACAAATTAGAGCTCGTGATCATGACGGGGATACAATCTGCTGCATTTTCAGAACACATCACCATTCTGCTTAACATGAGAGAAAATCAAACTCTGATCTGGCTGCTAAATAATCCGAAATAATCCACACTGATCCTGCTGCCTTTACGTCTCCCCCAAAGCTTCCTTCTGCCATTTGTTGCTAAAGAATCACATGAGTGATTGAGTTAACTCTTTTTACAAAATTCCTCTTTAATTCCTTGTTTTTTCTGTCACTATTTCTCCATTAAAAAGTGATTTGTCAGTCAGTGTGGTTCCCTCTGTGTCTGGTTCCATACCGTATCTCATGTAGCTTCACCACTTCGTTGACCACCACCACCAGCAGCGGGGACAGAGAGACCAGCAGCCAGGCCAGCAGGGGTATATCAGCCAGGTTAAAGGTCAGCAGGCTGCCCTGGGCGCGCCATAACTGGTAATCCACTGTGGCCTGAACAATCTGGCTGAGCAGACTGGGAGAGAGAGAGGGGTTCAGAAGAAATGTATTCAGAAAGGTCCTTAAAGCAAGGCTATTTGATTTGCAGTATGCTGGATCCAGGATCAGCATGGTGATGATGGTCCTGGATCAACATAGGCCTAAACAAATCCAGGATCAACACTAGCACTGCAATGCTGGAAAAAAACAAAAGAACATCCAAAGTCAATGTTTTGAATAGGCTATAAAGGAGGGAATATGTGCTGATGACAGCTTTCTGTTAAGAAAGCAGAGTGAATATTCTAGAAACTGGTTTTAGCTCCGCAAGTGAGCTTAGCATTGTGAAAAGGATGTTTAACCCTTTGAAATGTGAGCAAATTGGTTAAATTCCTTTAAAAGATTAGGGAAAAAATGCAATGACCAACTTCATATGCTGGACAATTGTGAAAAATTACAAATGGTGACAAGAAAATTACCTGAAAATCAATTTTTACAAAGGGGAGAGAAGATTATTAAAAAGTATATATACATATACAATAATACTAACAATAATAATAATATCCACATAAGGATATTTATAATTATATAAAATAATTTATTTAAAATTATGTTACAATTACATACACACACACACACACACACACACACACACACACACACACACACACATATATATATATACACACACACATAGAATTTACTTATCTGTATGTGATTTTACTTTCCTTTTATTTGTATTAGTATTTTCAGCTCATTTTACTGTAACCTTTTACTGATTTCTTGCTTATTTTTGAGTCATTTCTTGTTGAGCTGCTCAATGTCCATTCCCCATGTTTGCTCAGGTTTGAAAGGGTTAAGAATGGAATTAGGACACTTGTACTGATCTACATAACATGATACAAAAGCATAGACGAACTCTAAATCTGTAAAGCGCACAAATGACCGTCAGCTTCAGACAACAACTATCTAAAGGAGATGAGCGTCTTACATCACAGGTACAGTGAGACACCACCAGGTGTTGCTGAGGGGACTCTTTTTCCACAGAGGCCGAGAGCGGTGCACGTAGCTGAGGGAGATCACCACTAAGAAAATGACATCAAAGACAAACAGAAGAAAGACAGAGATGTGAATGACTATAAAAACATGGGTCACTTTGATGATCATTTATGCTGCATATGCTAGTGCAAGTTCCTACCTGTGTGTAAAACGAGGAACGCTGCCATGACCTTCTGAGTCAGCAGCAGGCCGTTGGACAGCTCACTGAACCAGCGAGGAGCGTCTGCATTAGAGCTGCAGCCACACAGAACAACTATTGATTAAATAGATGAATAAAAATCTGGATTATCTCCATCAGGTGAGCTGAACTCATTCATTCTAACATTTTAAGCATCATGCAACAAAAACTGTCAACAAACAAGCCAGTGAATAGAACAATAGGTGGAAAGCAGGTAGACTAGTAATACTCAACAGCCCGGGCCAGATATGGCCCCCGATAGGGTGCCCGGGGGCCCCCCAACCATTGTCACAATAAAAATAAAGTGATTTACACTGGATATTGTTTTTGTACTTTGCATAAAACAGCATCAAAAAAGAGCTTGTTTATCAAGACGCTCCATTGGAGGATCCACAACACCCCTGACGGAGGTCCTAGCTCAAATGTCCCAGAATCCTAGAAATGTCCTGAAATCCTAGAAATGTCCCATAAGCATAGTCAAGTCAATTCAATTCAATTTAATTTTATTTATAAAGCCCATTATCACAAAACAATAATGGGGGGAAAAAAATGGTTGAAACCTTAGGAGGAGCGACTGAGGAGGGGTCCCTTTTCCAGGACAGACAGATGTGTGAAGTTGTAAATAACATTTAAATTACAATAATGAAAAAAGGAAAGACAGAGAGAAAGAAACATCCAAGAATCCTGGAGATGTCCTAAAATCCTAGAAACATCCTAAAACCCTAAAAATGTCCTCAAATCAAAGAAATGTACTGAAATCCTAAAAAAGTCATAAAGTCTAAGAAATGTCCTAAAATCCTGGAGACGCCCTAAAATCCGAGAAATGTTCTAAAATCCTAGAAACATCCATATATCCGAGAAATGTCCTATTATCCTATAGATGTCCTAAAATCAAAGAAATGTCCTAAAATCCAAGAGATGTCCTAAAATCCTAGAAACGTTCTAAAATATAAGCAATGTCAAAAAATCCTAGAATCAACCAAAAAACAGGGATAAGACTTCAAATCCTAGAAACGTCCTGAATTCCTTAAAACATCCTCAAATCCAAGAAACATTCTAAAATCCTAGAAACATTCTAAAATCCTAGAAACATCCAGAAATTAGAGAAATGTCCAATCCTAGAAACGTTCTTAATTACTGGAGATGTCCTAAAATCCTAGAAATGTCCTAAAACTCAAAAATAGTAAATATCTGTACGGGGCTGCTGTGACTGGCCCCTGGCCTCCTGTCATTTTGCAGATGTGGCCCTAAAGCCATGGCAGCTGAGTATTCCTGCTGAGTATTCCTGCAGTATTCCTGCAGTGCTGCTCCTACCTGGCTGTGAGCAGGTGAAGGCAGGTGACTGAGCTGTTGTCAGCTAAGATGGAGTTGCTGCTTCGGAGGCAGAGTTCCTGCAGGGTGAACCCAAAGGCCAGCAGGTAGGCACACACCGTCAGGCCGAACTTCAACAGGAAACAGCCGAGGAAGTAGTTCTGGGTCTGGGGTCACAGAGGACGACATGTGGAGCGAGTCGGGCTCATTAAAATTACAGGCTCTAAGATTTTTTCATACTCTAATATATTTTGTAAGAGATACATCGTTAGCATCATCGTATTATTCATTGATATAAGGACAGTACAGAATGTAGAGAATGCCATTTTTTCACATCTAAGGTTTTTACTGAAGTTTGTGAATGAAGCGTCAAATGTCTGTTGTCAAATTATGATGTTATTACCTTAAGAAATATTTAAAGTCCTCATATTGAATGGAGTGATTCAACAGATTATGTCTCTTTTATTATTAAATCAACTTTTTAAATTAATACACGGACCTTATGGTGGGGTTAGATTGGTTTTTGGTCATTTTGGCTGGAAGATGTTTCCAGTATTACCGGACAGTATGTACACAATAACACCCCGCTCACTGTGCATTTCAAATAAGCTGCAGATTTGAGAGATTTGACTGATACGTGATCTTACCTTCCTTGGAATGGCATCTAGGTTCTTCCCTGTGGCGACTGTCATCACCGAACTGTCTGGTGGCTTCCCCAAAAAAGACACACTGTCAACACATCACAAACACACCATCAGTATGGCATTGTGTATGGCACAGCAAAACATAAAAACAAACACTGCTATTAGTTTGTCAATTTGCAGTATGTGTAGTATGTGTGTACCTTAGCAGTGGGCAGCTGAAGCAGGACAGCCACAGGATGTCAGTGGTGTTCATGGGAGGAGGAAGCTGAGCTAGACAGGCAAAGAACTGCAGACAAACACCAGACAGCTTCTTTAATTTATTCAGTATCACAAAGATATTTCAAAGGCACACGTTCTTTTACACAGAAATGTAGCCGAGTGTCCATAAGAGGCTGTGAGGTGTCCTGTCTCACCTGGATGATGACCAGACTGAGCTGACACTGCAACAGGAAAAGGAAGCACTTGCGGATGCCGTAAGTTGTGTGTCGTGCCTGAAACAGATTCAGCAAATTGGCTTGATTTAAAAAATGAAAATAAAAAAAAACATGGGAAGATGGTAATGAGCTACTTAAGAAGAAATAACCTAAAAACTGCAAGAAATTGGTTAAAAAAGAACAAGAATATTACCTAAGAACTGCACATTTCCCTCTCTGTTCAACCAGCTCATGTCCCTTCAGTAAGTTGATTTGAAAAACTTGTTCGAGTTTGTTAAATGTTCTACATATTTCCATTTCCACACTACAGCTGTTCCATAAATCAACTCCTTTGAGTGTAGAATAATGATATTTTGCATTAATCCTCACTAGCTGTTTAATAAAACTTGTACATGCTACATAGTGAGGACCCAAAAAAAAGTATTTTTGCAGCAACCATGCGATGGTTAAGGTTAGGGTAAGGGGCTATGGAACACATTATGTCAATGACAGTCCTTACAAAGATATAAGTAAAAGGAGGTGTGTGTGTGTGTGTGTGTGTGTGTGTGTGTGTGTGTGTGTGTGTGTGTGTGTGTGCGTGTGCGTGTGCGTGTGCGTGTTTGTTTGTGTGTGTGTGTGTGTGTGTGTGTGTGCGTGTGCGTGTGCGTGCGAATGTGTGCTCTGTGTCTAACCTGCTCGATGAGCTTGACCATGCTGACACTCTCTCCTTGGTGGAAGGTGACGGAGCAGCCCAGGCTGTTGAGCTGTCCGGAGAGCTTCAGAGGGGACAGACCTTCAGCGTCTCTGTCATTAAATCCTCCCCCGGTGGCGTAGCCGAACGTCTCCCACGAACACTGGGACGGGTACAGAGGGTCCAGAGCGATGCTGTGGAGGGAAAAGGATAAAACATTTTACATGTGGAACAATCAGGATTATACTAGTCTGCCCTTAAGGGGTCAATACACCCAAGTTACAATCTAACCTTGCAGTTAGTTGTTTTGTCCACAGCAGTAAAATGAAGGCAAATGGTATTTTATTTGTACTGAAACATGACAATTCAAGTTTCAAAAACATCTCTAATAAACTAGAAAAAGAAATGCTGGTAAAAAGTGAAATAAAAGTGGAGGTGTGATTGTGGCAACAAGCCTGAAACTCAGCGTACTTGAACAAATTAAACATCTTGCAAATTGTAATTTCTCTCTGTAAAAGGCGTCCAAATTAACTGGGATCCAGAACTGGAGGGATCTGCACTGGAACCTGTTAACATTTTGCCAGTTTATCTCATTCCTTCTTTTTTGTTTTTTACTCAACGGAGACTGCACATAAATTGTTGTGCCTGTGAATTTATGTGTTTAATGGATGACTTTATCCCTCCACCCTCTTCTGTGGATCCAAAAAAGGCTAACTGTGGTGTGAGCAGGCATTTCGGGTAGATGATCTCTGTGCCCTCATGCTGCACCCCCTCCCCATTTTGGGCTGCGCCAATGTGCATTTCCTTTGTCAGTTTTAACTCTTAGGGACTGTTTGCCACATTATATGCACTTTTCATTCTACATTTTCTGATAATTTTGGCTGTGTTCATGCATATGGCAAATATTTTGGTGAGATTGTATATGTTTGTTTAATCTTGGAATTTCCAGGTCAGCTTCTACAGTAAGTCTAAAATACACCGTAGAAACTAAATTGGTACATTCATACTGTTAAGTGCAAAAAATGCTCCATTGAAACCCATTCAAACTGCAATTTTTGATTCCACAGCCATCAAAGCATAAATACATGTATTGTATTATTTCTGGGTGTCATTCTGGGCTTTTGCCTTAGAATTTGTCAATTTTATTAAAAGAGAGCTTGCTCTCAACAAACCCTGTTTAAATACAGGTTAAATAAAATCCCAGGCTGGGATAATCAGAAGAAATCTACTTCCCAGTCTACTTTGAAGTATATTGAAAACAGATCATTTTTTGTGGGTTATTTTTTAAATGTAAAAACAGTGGCGTCATGGCAAAAACCTGGCAATTAAAGGGTTACAATTCTGAAAATTAATGAATATTTGATATTTGTGATTAGGACTGATGTTGGTTAAAAAATTAATTTATTCAGTATCACAAACATATTTCAAAGGCACACGTTCTTTTACACAGAAATGTAGCCGAGTGTCCATAAGAGGCTGTGTGAGGTGTCCTGTCTCACCTGGATGATGACCAGACTGAGCTGACACTGCAACAGGAAAAGGAAGCACTTGCGGATGCCGTAAGTTGTGTGTCGTGCTGAAACAGATTCAGCAAATTGGCTTGATTTAAAAAATGAAAATAAAAAAAAAAAAAAAAAACATGGGTAGATGGTAATGAGCTACTTAAGAAGAAATAACCTAAAAACTGCAAGAAATTGGTTAAAAAAGAACAAGAATATATACCTAAGAACTGCACATTTCCCTCTCTGTTCAACCAGCTCATGTCCCTTCAGTAAGTTGATTTGAAAAACTTGTTTGAGTTTGTTAAATGTTCTACATATTTCCATTTCCACACTACAGCTGTTCCATAAATCAACTCCTTTGAGTGTAGAATAATGATATTTTGCATTAATCCTCACTAGCTGTTTAATAAAACTTGTACATGCTACATAGTGAGGACCCAAAAAAAAAGTATTTTTGCAGCAACCATGCGATGGTTAAGGTTAGGGTAAGGGGCTATGGAACACATTATGTCAATGACAGTCCTTACAAAGATATAAGTAAAAGGAGGTGTGTGTGTGTGTGTGTGTGTGTGGTGTGTGTGTGTGTGTGTGTGCGTTGTGGTGTGCGTGTTTGTGTTGTGTGTGTGTGTGTGTGTGTGTGTGTGCACGTGCGGCTGTGCGTGTGCGTGCGAATGTGTGCTCTGTGTCTAACCTGCTCGATGAGCTTGACCATGCTGACACTCTCTCCTTGGTGGAAGGTGACGGAGCAGCCCAGGCTGTTGAGCTGTCCGGAGAGCTTCAGAGGGGACAGACCTTCAGCGTCTCTGTCATTAAATCCTCCCCCGGTGGCAATAGCCGAACGTCTCCCACGAACACTGGGACGGGTACAGAGGGTCCAGAGCGATGCTGTGGAGGGAAAAGGATAAAACATTTTACATGTGGAACAATCAGGATTTATACTAGTCTGCCCTTAAGGGGTCAATACACCCAAGTTACAATCTAACCTTGCAGTTAGTTGTTTTGTCCACAGCAGTAAAATGAAGGCAAATGGTATTTTATTTGTACTGAAACATGACAATTCAAGTTTCAAAAACATCTCTAATAAACTAGAAAAAGAAAACAAATGCTGGTAAAAAGTGAAATAAAAGTGGAGGTGTGATTGTGGCAACAAGCCTGAAAGTCAGCGTACTTGAACAAATTAAACATCTTGCAAATTGTAATTTCTCTCTGTAAAAGGCGTCCAAATTAACTGGGATCCAGAACTGGAGGGATCTGCACTGGAACCTGTTAACATTTTGCCAGTTTATCTCATTCCTTCTTTTTTGTTTTTTACTCAACGGAGACTGCACATAAATTGTTGTGCCTGTGAATTTATGTGTTTAATGGATGACTTTATCCCTCCACCTCTTCTGTGGATCCAAAAAAGGCTAACTGTGGTGTGAGCAGGCATTTCGGGTAGATGATCTCTGTGCCTCATGCTGCACCCCCTCCCCATTTTGGGCTGCGCCAATGTGCATTTCCTTTGTCAGTTTTAACTTTAGGGACTGTTTGCCACATTATATGCACTTTTCATTCTACATTTTCTGATAATTTTGGGGCTGTGTTCATGCATATGGCAAATATTTTGGTGAGATTGTATATGTTTGTTTAATCTTGGAATTTCCAGGTCAGCTTCTACAATAAGTCTAAAATACACCGTAGAAACTAAATTGGTACATTCATACTGTTAAGTGCAAAAAATGCTCCATTGAAACCCATTCAAACTGCAATTTTTGATTCCACAGCCATCAAAGCATAAATACATGTATTGTATTATTTTCTGGGTGTCATTCTGGGCTTTTGCCTTAGAATTTGTCAATTTTATAAAAGAGAGCTTGCTCCCAACAAACCCTGTTTAAATACAGGTTAAATAAAATCCCAGGCTGGGATAATCAGAAGAAATCTACTTCCCAGTCTACTTTGAAGTATATTGAAAACAGATCATTTTTTGTGGGTTATTTTTTAAATGTAAAAACAGTGGCGTCATGGCAAAAACCTGGCAATTAAAGGGTTACAATTCTGAAAATTAATGAATATTTGATATTTGTGATTAGGACTGATGTTGGTTAAAANGGGCCAGGACCCGGGTCAGACGCAGCAGCGCCGTCTTACTCACACTGTACGCACCGATGACCTGCAGGGACAGAGACAAGGTGTCCTCAACATACACACACACAACCAGTAGTTTACAAAATGATGACACAACAGGAATGTCTTTGACTTCAATTCATTATAAATTTTCTCAGTTTTTGCATTCTTCTTTTGCCACAGAAGAAAATAAAAATAATAATTACAATAAAAATTGTATTTATATAGCACCTTTAAAAACAGTTGTTTACAAAGTGCTTTGACAGACAAAGCAAAGGCAGGAAATCGGGGAATAATAAAAATAAACATCAACAAATATGC